>NC_031967.2:27663144-27925644 GCF_001858045.2 Oreochromis niloticus
AAATTTGCCAAAAACATTTTTGCCATTACTGATAACTGATATTGAAAATATTATTGATATTTGGAAGGTGACATTTTCAAATATTAGCCACTGTACATAAAAGCCCAAATAGCAGTCCTGATGCGATGGACCATTTAGACTTGTGTGACTGGGTTTGCAGAAGTTTTGAGAGCTTCTAGAGTAATACGATGATTTGTCTTGGTTGATAACTAGACATGCACCATTTGACCAGCCAGGGACCAGAATAAGATGACTTACAGTGTTCTTGATTTTGTCAAATTATGATGTCATTTGCAAGAATATTGATACAAAAACTGCCATCTTTGCCTCCTCCATAATTTCACACTGCATCATTGCACTCAAGCACACATCTCCTGCCCTTGCTAACGGCTAAGTAGCTAACGTTGATAACACTGAACCACAGTTTAGAAGGAATGTCAGAGGTCAGGAAAACTCCTGTTTCACCCAAAGTATTAAACAATTATAAATGTTAGCTGTTTGATTATTTGCAATTACCTGAAAGCTACATTAGCCACCTGTTATCATTAACCGTTGGATAAAAGATTATTGCAGGCTGCATGCGTACATTAGCAGGCTTAGGTAACTGCTGCAGTGGCTGTCTGGCCTAGATTTTGTCCCAAAACATTTTCTTCCTATGAATTTGATAACAATACAACAAATCAATGATTATTTGTTGTGTTTTCTATTCATCCAGTTATTAATAATAATGACCGAAATTCAAAGAAACATGTACAACTTTAACAATGATCTCTCTGAGGATACGATCTGTGGTGAATACCCTTTTGTCAGAGCGTTTAATCACCTCCCAGGACAGATATGCAGAGCCTGGATGTCTGCATGGAGGTGAGATCATGATGGAGCGAATAATAGGTGTCCTGAAAATGAAAAGAAGAAGAAAAAGAACTGAGCTGAGCTGCTGAGTGATGGACGAGTGAGAATTTGAAGAGACAAGGGCCCAAAGTGGTCTGTTGAGAGACAGCGAGAGAAAACAGGCTTTTCACATGGGATGAGAGCGAGCAAAGGCTTGGCTCAGCGAGGAGACGAGGGGAGCTTTGGCTCCTCTCCGAGTCTCCATGGTGGCTGCTGTTGGGCTTCCTTTCTCAGCAGACAGTCGTCGCTCATTTTTTCCCTCTTTTTCCTGCTGTTGAACTGCTTTTGGTCCAGCAGACGTAGCAACAGACCCCCTACAAAACATCTAAATAGTTTAACTGACTGCATGAAAGTGGCCCTGCTTTGAAATGAGCAGAAGTCACAGAAATGTTTACAATCTAATTCTCCCTCACTGATAAAGTGAGCTTTGATTCTTGTGGTTTCAAAGCACAAATTGAATTATTTCCCAATCAATTACTCAGACCTCAGGTTCACATATAACATCATGCTGAAATTTCTGCAGTGTGTAATAAGAAGACGATCTAATGGATCCTCTTGCATTTTTTCATGTAGGTATTAGGCTAAAGCAGCTTTAAAACTAACTGAATATAAAATTGTTCCTTTTTTGCACTTGCATGCATGTTTGAGGATAGAAAGAAAGTTTCAGAGTGACAACAAAACTCCTGAAAGTCACTGTGTCCGGCCAGAAAAAAAGTCCCTAAAATAGACCTCGCCTCCCATCGTTTCCACACGTCAGGTTTTCTAGGCTATCACTAAGAAAACAGGTCTCGATCTCCGGATCTAAGTGTCATTATAAATCAGGAACTTCACCTCCCTGGAGCACGTTTCTGTTTTTCATTTCTGAGTCATTTCAAAATTCTTAAATCGACTGATTAAAAACGACAGAGTTTAGATTACATAGACTCATTTGTTATTTTGTGTTGCGTAATAAAGACAATAAAGCCAAGAAAAGGGAAAAACTTTCCAAAGCAAACCTTCCCAGTTATGTCAGCATTAGCTGAAATATTCTCTTTTTTGCTGTAAAGCTGTCAGATTTTGGGAATAACACGCATATTCATGTTAGAAGCAAAACTTTACATAAAAATATTTCATAGTGGCTCCTAAAACTTGATCTTTTTATTTTAAATGGAGGCCAAAGAACTCTGTTTAAAGCTGGTCCCTCCATGTGTTTACCTTTGATATATGAGTGTGCAGAATTATATAAGAAAAAAGGGATCCAAGCACACCCGAGGAAGAGCAGTGTGTCACTCTGCATATATAAAACTGGAAAAGCGGTACCCAGGTGTGACAGCAGTGAAGTATTGCACACTAACGTGATTTGTTTCAGGACAGAGGACAGATTTGGTCCTCAGAGTGTTTATGTCCTCAGCACCTGGGTCTCTTCGCAGTGCAGATTTGTGTTAGCAGGGTGATAAATGTGTGGGATTGCATTTTTTTGTGCATGTCACATGAAAACTGCAAATCTCCAGTGACTTTAGTTTGAAATTGCAAAAAAAAAAAAATGGGTCAAAAATGTGCTTTACTGCATTCAACTTCTTTTTATTTCTTGTGAGATAGTTTACTTTTACTCCTTTTGACTTTTTTTCTGTGTAAGGAAGAGTCTGCTGTTGTAAATCTTTTATATAAATACAATGCATCACAGACTGTATATAAAAGATTGATGTAGCTTTTTGACCTGAAAAATTAAACCAAGGGTAAGTTCCCTTCTCCCCAGGAGACCTACTCCTTACTGCCTGAGTCGGTTACTTCAGGGAACCGACTGAGTTGACTATGGAGGGTATTTGAGTACAGTGAACTCACTGCTACGTTCAAGAAACCAGTTTGAGACAATCTGAGCTTTGTGACATGGCGTGTTATCCTGCAGCCATCAGAAGTCTTAAATGGATAGACATGGGTGGGTGATATAGCTTTATTTAGCCTTGCAGCTTGCAGGCAGCATCATTTATTAGTGCAAGTAAATGAAGGGCATTTCCATCCTTCTTTTCCAATGAGCTGCTCTTATTAGTGACACACTTGTTAATTTGAAGCGAGACTCTATTGAAAAGAGGTTCAAGCAGCAGCAGTATTACAGCGCGACAGCCGTGACACAGCAAAAGTCAAATGCAAGGACATCAGTTGCCTAGGTAGTGTTTTGCCTTGAAATTTTAAGTAAGAATATAAAATAGCTGCTTAAAACTTTTGTAAAAAGAAAGCAATTTGCTGCTTAAAGCCCTGTCGTTTGGTTACATTTGGGTTGCAAGCCGCCAGCTTCCTTATAAACTGTAGGTGCTAAAACGTCACCTGTAGCTGACATACAGCTCTCGCTGTCAGATATGCCCAGGCTTATCTTGTTGTTGTATGCATCAGGGAACGTTAATGCATGGTGTTGCTATAGCAACAACAGAATGAGATGACAATTTTATATCATGTAAAAATTGATTATTGTGGAGGATGTGATATGGCATAGCAGTGTTGGGGGTTTTACTCAAGAAAAGTAATGTATTACACCTTACGTGTTATTTTTCTTAAAAGTAAAGCATTATGTTACTTGATTAATCACCGGAGAAAGTAATTTGTTACAAAACGTGTTACATTATTTACTCCTCAGGTTTACAATATAAACCTGAGGATACATCGCCGCACCGACACAAAGCTCTGCTTCTGTCCATATCGCTGCTCCTCAAGATCCATATCGCTCCACCAATCTCCTCCTGCTGCACATAAACTGAAATCAGCTGGTTGCGTTTGGTAACACAAGTAACAACATATTTGTATCTTTTATGTAATTACTGAGTTTAGTACAGTAAAAAGTTACTGAACAGGTCTAATGTGATTACGGTAACGAGTTACTTTGTAACTTTGCAACACATTACACCCAACACTGCTGGTCAGAAACAACATTCAGGTCAGCTGTGACATTTAAACACTGCTCATTTGGTACTAAGGGGCCAAGAAAATAATCCCCATACAGCATTACACCTCCATAAACCTGCACTGTCGAAGCAAGGCAGGGTGGATCTATGCTTCCATGTTATTCCACATACTGACCCTGCAGTAAAACATGGTCAAACATGTGACTGAATTATAATTTACTTTGAGTTATTTATTTGACTGGTAGATTATTTCCGCCAGTTAAAAAAATGGTCTTAAAATCCTCCATGAGTTTGAGCACATGAAGAATGCTGTTCCTGAGTCATATTTCTCCAAACAGCTGTCTTTTTTTTTAAATGTCACGAACTGTGAAGAGATAAATATTAATCCCTCAACCTCCTGCCACTCATCACCCTCTCATTTTTCATCTCCTCGATAGCGACGCCTTCACACGTTGAAGCGGCCGCATATGTCCGCCAGATGCCACTGGTTTAACCTTTCAGAATTTCAACCTTCAGCCTACATTCCCAATATAGGTTACCTTAAAGCTCAGCGCACTACTTTCAGTGTTTATGTGTCTGGGTGCGTGTGCGAATTTGAGTGTCTAGTCGCCCCTTTTTGTTCAGAACTGCAAACACTGGTGGCAGCAGAGTGAGACCAAATGAAAGAAAAGAGGGTGCCAGTGGAAACGTTTGCCTTTTTTTTTCTTTCCCACTTGCTGTTGGGTGGTGAAAGAGACAGAAAGAGGATGGGAGAAATGAGACAAAGACCTGCAGTGACGCAGAACGGGGAGCGATTATTAACAGGAATCGAGAGGAAGGTGAATGACAAGTCAGCATCGTGGCCAAAGATGGATGGAGAGTGATGGGGAAGAGTATAGAGCTGTGATAAAGAGAGAGTTTATATTAAGAGAAGAAAGAAAGAGGGCAGATGGAGCGAGGGAAACTTTTCCTGTTGGTCAGCAACTTGTTCTCCCAGCTCAGCAAACAAAATTTGACGGTTGGTGATCGATCAAAAAAAAAAAAAAAAAAATCAGTACTTTGATGTTGAAGCTCTTTTATTTGTCTTTTTTTATGTGGATGCTTTTACTCTATAAGATTCTCTGTTTTGTTTACGATATAAGAAAAATCCATCAAATTGTTTGTTCTGATGGCACGAGTACAAGCTTCTGTGTCTCTAACTTTGCTGGCAGCTGAGTCTGTTGGCAAAAGCTTTTTACTCTTGCAGTGCCGCAACCTCCATTTATAGATACGCATTGCTGTTTGCTGACCTTGTTCACATGATATTTTAATGTTTTCTTTAAGTCAAAACGTTGAGAAGATGTGATTTACTTCTAACTTGCTGTGTGGAAAGGTGTCAGTATAACCCAGACTACACCTTTTAGTCTTCCAAAGGAAATATGAAAAGCAGCAGGGATTGAAAATGATGCTGAAAGAAAACAGGTCAGTGGATATATAGAGAAAGTCTTACAATGTACTGTAAACATACCAGTATTTCTCGAACCTCATTGTTAGAAGGGTTTTTTTTGGCTTGGGAGGTTTTATGTATTGTGGACAAGTTTTTTTGCAGGTCAGCTTTCATGGACACTAAAATGTGCATTCAAGCTAGTAGCACATGCAGCTGCACTGAAGCAGGAATAGGCTGAAGTTTCATAGTGCCTAACAATGTCAGCATCAGGTGCATACTGCTAGAGGAGGCTTGAAGTACTCTGGTTTGTACTTTGCATGATTATGTTGTTTTTTGTTCAAGTGCTGGCAGTTAGTTTGGTACTAATGCAAAAGTTGAGTAGGTGGAAAAAGATGAGGACGGGCTGTAGATATTAGAGTTGTAAGTTTGCCAACATTTTCTCTGATAATGTTTGTTCCAGAAAACTTTTACCGTGCCAGGATATTTATCACCATTATCTCCAGGGAAGTAGGTTATTGTTATTCTTTTAGCCCACATTCAAGTGCATTCAAAGCTCTTCTTTGGCTGTCGGCTCCCTTTAGACGATCCCACTTTGCTTTAGTGATGTTGAGGTCCGAGCTCTGGGGAGGCCAATCCATGACTGACTGTGTTCCACTGTGTGTTTTTCTAACCAGATATGCTTTCTAGTACTGTGGCAGGGTGTTTGGGGTCATCGTCATGTGACAGAGCCTCCAACGTGTTTTACTGAAGGCTGTCGACATTCGCCGTTGTACGTCTCTCCTGACCTCCGTACTTAATCATGATGATTTGAACCAAAAATGTCACAACTGGGTTCATCATTGCTAATATACATACAGTATATAAGCAGTGTGTAAAACGCTGACACAGTTCTAGGAAATGCCTGATGGAGATTGTTGCTGCTAAAAGTTGTTCTTTGAGGTTCTTAATTCATGAGTTCATTAAAAAAGTATTTTGCTGTTAGTTTACTCAGATTGTGTCTGTGAATGTGACTTAAATGAAGACCACATTTTATTATGAATCAATATAAAAAGTCCCAGTAATCGCAAACAATTCACAAACCAATACTGATCCATTACAAACCCAATGATCTCTAATAACCCACAGGAACAGCTCAATCAGGCGATTTCTCTCTTTTAACGACATATTTTTCCTGCTTGGAAAATTCAGAAACTCATTTTTTACTTCAGGTTTCATTTTTTGTGTTGTTTAGTTAACCTCCCCAAATCCCAAAGTGGTCACAAAGGCTTTTTAGTGAAACCTCACTAGTATTACGTAGCTGCAATCAACCTTTACTGGCAGCCTGAATCTGAAGTCACCGCGTGGTGACATTGCATTGTGCTGAAGGACGAAGAGATGGAGTCAGTGTGACAGAGCAGGATGAGGAAAAGAAGGGGGGGAAGGGAGCAGGAATGACAGCAAGGATTGACAGAAACCCAACGTGACACGCTGGACCGAGTGGGCCCGCTAACGGTAAACAAGTGAGCTGCCATCGCGCTGCATGATTAGGAATGCGTATAAAACAAGGTTGGATTCATTTAGTTGAAGCAATTATGTGACACAACCTGATGAGACAACGAACCTGTTCTGAGCAACAAATAAACCAAGCAGCTGTTCTCTGATAGCTGCTGGGTGGAAGCAGAGTAGAGGCAAATGAAAGGCAAGCTTACCATGCTCCCTCACTTCTTACTCTTCATGCAAATCTGTCTGTTTCTCTCCATCTTTCTCTTTCTCTTTCCATGGTGACAGACGCTGCCTCCTGTGCAGTTTAGCAGTTATCACACGCTCTAAAACACACTGACCACACTGACTCGGAGAGGCACAGATACAGAAAGATGGATGATGGAGAACAGATTAAGATAGTAGAGCATCGGGAAGCTGTATATAAAAAGTGTGTGTATGTAAGTGAGATCAGATTAAATCTAATAGTGAAGTTACATGAGACGTAATGTCCATTTTTCCTGATGTACAAGGTCGTCATGTGACTGTTTTTGGCAGCTTGTATTCTTGAAGACTTTGGCTGCAGATCATTTAGATTCCTTTACTACTGGCTGCTGTGCACTATGTGATGTTTCAGCAGATTTTCAGCCACAGCGGTCTTTATGCCTACAGTGCTAAATATATTATCTTTAATTGCTCCCACAGTGTGTAATTAAAGGCTCCACATACCAGATTTTTGATCATTTTGGACAAATATGGTAGCAGACAACTATTTGCTGATATAGAGTCGAGCAGTGGTGTGGTTAATGGAGAGTGAAGATCTCTCTAAGTATGTTGTAATGAGAGTGTCTCTGTTATATGCTGTGGTAGCTGTTGTTGCTGCGTGAACAATCAGGCCTTTGCATATTTATAAAATGACAGCTTGCAGTCCAAAGTGTTCAGATGAGATTTTGCTCCAGTGAAGAAAAAAAACCTCACTCTTTGATTACAAAGACCTCCAACTAAGAGAACAGCCATCGGTCCGGCAATCTTCCCCAAAACGAAAAAACAAAAATAAACCCAAACAACACAAAAAACAGTATTTACCAGCTTTTGAATTTACTCTTTTGTCATAGCAAGTCTAGAAGACCTGTCACCACACTGATGTCCTAAATGTGTTCTGTGCTTATTTTATTCATTATTCAACTGATTAATGTTTGACATTGAGCATCATGACTCTTTAAAGTTGTACTAATCTACATTTTTGCATCAACAATGGAAAAACGACTGCATGAAATATGAAAGACATTTCCAGCAATGACAAACCGACAGAGAATTAATTATCACCCAAATGCAGTGAGCAGTGGAGAGCAAAAGAAAAAGGAGCTGAAGGAACGCCAGACTAAAGGCCTCCACATATAAAGAAATCCGATACACATTTTTTAGCTAATCAACATTTCAGACTTGTATTAATAGATGAGCCTCTTATCAGACAGCAGTATTATTTGCCATGTCTCATCAGATGCTCACCTCAAAGCCAAAACTGGTTTAACTTTGCTCCTGCTTGCTTTTCATCACTAAGATTAGTTTTACATGATGCTGCTGTAAATCACAGAATTTCACTTGGTCATTTTCTGTGTGTGTGCGGCCCATTACATTAATCAAGTGCTTTAGTGCTAGGAATTCTGTGTTAGAGCTCGTCTGATTTATCATGCCAGCATTGGTTGATATCAGCTATTTGCTGATCGATCAATATCAGGATTTATATGCAAATATGAAAGGTAAAAAAGAAATTTGAGAAAAACCCTTCAGCCAAGTCTGGAAAAAAACTTATCAGTATCTATATCGGAATATGGAATTTAAAAGTACCCAGTGTCGACTAATCCAATAATGTCCTATATCAGCAGTCCCCAAGCCCCCAAGCCCCGGGCCGCGGTCCGTGAGTCGTTTGGTACCACGCCGCGAGAGGTGAGGCTCGGGTGTGAAATGTATGGTTTTCAATGTTTTTATCGTTAACTTGGTTTCCCTGGGTCTTTTCCCGTGTTGTAGTTGTGTGTCTTATTTTGAAAGAAGTATTTACGTGTTACCATAGCGACTAGAAAGCATTTCAGGAGGATGCTGCTAATAACGTTACACATTTATACAGTGAATTCACATTTATTATATTTACAATATGCCACAGTTTTTGTCTTGGTCGTATCATTTTATTTTGTTTTATTTTTCCGCGACACCTTAAAAGCCGGTTCGTGAAAATATTGTCTAACAGTAAAATCGGTCCATAGCACAGAAAAGTTGGGGACTGCTGTCCTATTATTCCTATATAGGACTCTGATCAGTCAGTCAGCAGATCTATCAGTGGGAAAAATGACGTGGTCTTAGAGCTCTTATAGACTTTGTGAGAACTGGGCCAGGTTCATTTCAGGCAAAAAAAAAATGTTCAGGTTTTGATGCACTGAGAAATGTATTTGCTGTCGTGCAGACACTCTTTTTCCAACAACTGTGCATTTCATCAAAAGCTTTTTGGGCCAGTGAAAATCATATGAATGTGGTGGTTAACAAAGACCAACTCTATTATTCATATTGTAAGTTTCACATTCCTGACGTAATATGGTGATGTCAGGCTTTAATGTAATTCCTACTTTTTAGTTATGGATTACTGGTTTAACTAAATGATTATTGATCTTGCAGGGCAATAAATGTAAAGCAATCGTTGCATACAGAAGTCATGTTTGTGTTATATAGGGTATCTGTCTTTGTGCCATGGAAAAGAATTCCTCTGCATGGCTGCTAGTCATCTCTTTTATGCAGAAACCCAATACTTTCAACACAAGTGGGATAATACCAGACACCTATTAATAAAATTAAAGACTCACAAAAACAAATATACTTTGGGGGCATATCAGGACATGTCAGACCAATCATAATAGAGGGGAGAAGCTGTGGCAGAGTAATCTACATATCAAGCAGGACAGGATTAAGGCTAAGCGTAGTCATAATGTACAAAATTACAAAACAGAGATTTTGGGCTTGTGTGTATGTGTTTATATCGTCATTTCAAATTCCTAAATGTGCCTTTTTTAGGTAACACACTTCACTAACTTGAGTCCTGTCCTGTAGTTGCATTTGGGATCAGGTTGTTTCTCCATAGAATATTCCACTTCTGTTTATAAGCCTCTCAAAATAGCCTGTTGGGGCCCCTTTTATAAATACCGTAGTATGCTTAAGACTCACAAACACCATTTCCTCTGTCATTTCAGTCAGTGTGGATTTAATGGCAGTGAAGTGAAAATACCCCAGATAAAGTAGCATCTAGTCCAAGTGCTCACATCCTGTATTTGCATCAGTGCATGTGTTATTGTGCCAGATGCTAAAGGCATAAAATCCCCAGTGAAGCAGTCAAAGTCTTTGGTAAAGCCACAGTCCAGAAACAGGCTTCATATACCCGTTGGACATCTAAGAGATGGGGGCGGGTTGGGGAGCTTAGTCTTTAGCATTTCTGTATTATTATTTATTTATTTATTGCCTTTTGTAAGATAGCAGCAAAATTAGCATTCTTCTGATGTTTATACAAATTCCCAGACCTGCATTAAAGTTGACTAAAGTGTATTCACATCGATCTATCGAGTATTACAGCTGCACGCCTCCTGTGTGTCTCTTTTCCTCCCTTATCATTTTCAGGATTCACACAAAAATACATTCTTTTAAAAAATGTGAAAATCACTGATGTGTTGGTTGTCTTTTTCTCCCTTATTGTCTGTACAAAAAAAGTCATTTTTTTGCAATACTTCCAGAACTATCTGCAGCATCCCACTGAACTTATGGTCGAGCAGAGCCAGCGGTATCTCAGGGTACATCGCTGTTTTCTTGTTTTTAAGTACATTGCTTGAAACTTAATGATCAATGATGCCATTATTTCTTTTTCTAAAATTACTTCTCACATACTGATTGTATATTATAGATCTGTTCCTATATATTGATAACAAGAACAATCAACCGTACTGATTAATGCCAGTGTTATTGGCGATTATTAGCTATTTCCCGATTGATTGGTAGTTTTAGCAGCTGACAAATTAAAATTACAAACCTTTCAGCCACATTATAAGTGTTGATCTTCCACAGTTTCAACTTCTCTGCTGGCAACACATACATTGGGAACAAACACAAGTAAACAACTAAATAAATAGCTACACTTAACAAATAGTAGCGACATCTGTTTATGTTTTGCATTTCTAAGAGAAAAAAAAATTGCTGATAAATCAGAATATCAGATTTTCAAATGACCAAATATTGGTACCGATATCGGTCTTAAAATTCTGTATTGATCAGACTCCAGTACTTACCCAGAAATTTTCCCAGTATCAGTTGAACTCTAATTAAGACTAACCTACTTTCTTTGTCCCAAAGTGTAATTCACTGAACATATGTGGCTGATTAATCCGCTCACTGCAGTCTGTTGGTGTTCTTGTCTTTAATTATTTTATTGCTCTTTCTTAATAATCTGCCTGTTGAATTGTATGTTCGCTTCAGTACTGCCTTCATTGTAAATTGATCGATTCTTCTGTGCTAATGGCCTAATTTATGTTCTTATTGATTAATTAGCCATTTATTTTCTTCATTAACTGACACTTTATCTTGTCAGACAAAATTTCCATGTAAATAAAAGGAAAGCAGCAGATAATTAGGAAGCTGGAGCCATAAAATTCTGGGCATCTGTCTTAGTTGTTAATGATTTGTCAGTCAATAAATGGCGATTTATTGGATTAGTTATGTGTGAAAAAACAACCCCACATTCATTTAGGTGATTGTGGACTAGTTTGTTGCCAAAATGACCAAATATTAAAAGACTCCAGCTTTTATGAGCCTGTGTTTGTGCAGTTGTCTGCTAAGCATACGAAGTATGTAGGACATTGTGCATTGCATTTTACAGAATTGCATTTCTGGAGCTGTGAAGAAGGGCTTAGCTTTTTTTTATCTACAGACTGATTGAGTGCCAAATGTGAGCTGCCTATATAGTGTCACATATAGCACGAGGACACACATGGCAGGACGGTATATGGAGCAACGAGGCGAAGACGCAGACATGTGTGCCTGCCCAAACCGCAGACAGCCTCCGTTCAGTGAATAATTGATAATGAGAGCGACACTGTAGGTAGTTACGGCACTGAAATGGATTTGGATGCAATTTTGTAGACTGATATTGGTTGGCTCACAGATCAGTTGACTGTAATCTGTCTGCAGGATTTTCTCGCCATTAGATGATTAACATTTTTTTGTTCATTTTTTTTTCCTTTTTCTCTTCAGCCAAAACTATTATATCCCAGTCCAGCATTCAGGAGGATGAGGCTGGCATACAGATGCTGCTTTCTCTGAAACACAAATGCTGAGGAGGACAAATCTGAGTACTTCCAGAGGCTGAAGTGATGCAATAAAGTCATAAAATAAATCAGTGGATGCCTCCACTGAGTGGCTGTCAGTGCGAAACCGATACTGAGTGAAGGAAAGGGAGAGAGAGACACAGGCACAGTGGCAGGATTAATAAAAAATAAGATGCTGATAAACGCAATAAACTAATACACAGATGAATGTAAAGGGAGTGGAGGAGAGATGGATGGTCAACAGTGGAGGAACTGAGGGTTCGTGTGTGTGTGTGCTGGGCTCTTTGGTGACTAATCATTTCCGTGCGCGATGCAGAGAGAGACACACAGCTCCCTCGGGGCCAGCAGTTCATTTTCTGATGAGTGCACACATGCGAGCGAACACGCACACATGAACTTGCAATCTCCCCCAACCACCCACTTCCTTTAATAATCTCCAGACAGAATACAGTCATCTGTTTATGGGAGCATGAATTGCGCACGGGCACGCTCGCACAAAAAGTGATGTCACAAGGTCCCCTATTCCACGTTTAAATGTCAGATTGAGCATAATGCTTTCAGATAGGCACAATAACAACCTGAGCGCGCTCACTTCCTTTCGGCCTCGGTAAATGCTGCAAGCCAAACTACAAAAAAATCGCTGCTTTGTGGCGGTTGAGGTTCTCAGTGTGGGTAATTTTCCAAAATAACAAAAAATAGTGTAAGATGACAGCATGGATGGTAGTAATACAAAGCAGTTCTTGCTGATAGACCTGCTGTCCACTCTGAAAAATGTCCCGTTGCGTGTATGTGCAGCTGTCATCTCCACGTGATCCAACATCAAATGTCTTAACTTGGTTTCTGGGCGACAGTTTGTCAGTTTGCTTTGTCCCAGTGAGGAAGAAAACCCCAAACAGTTCAAGGCTGCAGACCTTCAGTGTGTATTCCAGCTGCTGCTGGTTTTGTGCCATAAATCAGGGCGAGCTGTGATTAAAAAATCAGATTCTCACAATAATGTAAGGAAGTAAAATAGAACATGGCTGCAAGCAGCAAGTCAAAGTGTGGAATTTCTCCCACTGCACCGATCTGAGCGTCATTTATGTTATTTGCATGTCAAAGGTCCCTATGTATGTGCTGCTGCAAAATGCAGTCTATTAACAGGTCTTGCAGGTAACTAAAGTGGGTGAGAATAAATGCAAAAATCCTTCAGTTCCTCCAGATCAAGTTGTGTGTCTCAGGTGATATACTTACATCTGAATGAATGAATCGTGCAGATGAGCCGTTTTTTTGCCATTTCTTTAACCATGAGAAGTAGCACTTTAAAAATCCTGTGGCAGTGGGATGTCTGGAGTCGTGACTGGGAGGGCCTCTGATTGAATTCCCAGACCAGTGCAAAGATCAATGTGGGGAAATTAAATGAGCTTAGCTTCTCCTTCCACCTTTGCGATGCCCGCGGGTGCGGCTTTTAACTCCTAGTTGCTGCGGTGGACCGACAGTAACATGCAGTAACAAACACTGTCGCTGTAAAGGTGTGAAGGCGCCTGAAATTAAGTGGCACGCTTGACTACGTTTCATTTTCCCCTTTAACAACATTGTTATCAGCCGCTGGTTTGTTGGCTGTCGTTTCTCACAATCACACAATGGTGCATTAACTTATGTAGAACTCTGACGCAGAAATATTGATGGATTTTCTCATTTTAGTGCTACTTTATACAAATATCAACACAGTGTTTTAATATAATAATATAATTTTGATATAATGTATATAAAATATATCATCAGTCGTACGCATTAATATGGGTAAAAACAAAAACAAAAACTTGGCTGATATATCTTATTGTTTTTGTTGTTTTCTGTACTAATAAACAAACAAATAAAGAATATTTACAAAATATCCTGAACACATGTTTTTTTTAAGTGTACCTCGACTTATCCATCTGTCCTTTTCTCTTTTAGCTCCTTCTCCCTCTGTCCCACAATCCATTTCTGCTCTACTGGGACTAATTACTAATTAACTTTCAGTCCCACAGCGCAAACAGAGTCGCAGAGGGTAACAGCCACATACAGTATTTAATCACTTGTTGTGCGTGTGCATAAATGCCTGCATCGGCCCGTTTATGTGTGCTCCATGCCCCTATAACAGTAGCCAGTATTTGTGGAGGACTGACTTTAAAAATAAGAAGTACTCATTGTGCTTTTTTTCCGTGCAGGAGGCAACACCATGACAACAGAAATGCAGGAGATCGCCATTACGGAGGATAAGCCTTTACTCACGGGTCAGGCTGACACCACCAAGGTCTGCGATGGAGTCATATACTCTTACAGAGACATGGACATGCATGTTATTCAAGACTAAATCTTCAATATACTATGATTTAATGTAATCTGATCAATAGAGAACATCAGCACACACACACACACACAGAGCGAGCATGATATGAAAGCACAGGCAAACCAAGAGAAAGAAAAAGAAGGGCTGGTGTATGTGCAAGTGTGTCACTATGTGTCCTTGCTGTGCATGTGTGCATGAATGAAAGTGTTTTTGAGTCTGAACAAAGCCTACATGTGACAACATGTGTTCCAAGCACATTTGTGCATGAATTTGTGCATCAGTGTGTACTTATATAGATGTGTGTGTGTGTGTGTGTGTGTGTGTGTGTGTGTGTGTGTGCACAGCTGCAGCGCTGGCTCATATCTGCCAGGTTGACGTCAAAGCCCTGAGGGATCGGGAGCAGATCCTCTGCTCTGCTGGGCTGATGTTGCCGTGCAGATGCAGCGCTGCAGAGCAGAGCCCCCTCGTGGGCAAAGAACGAAACACAGCAGTGAAACAAAAACAACACAGAGATTTTTCTGCAGTGGTTATCCTGGTGTAAACCCCAGCTTTGGCCTTTCTCAGTCGAGTTTGCACGTTCTCTAGTTGACACTGTGGGCACTTCACAGTGTGGCTTCCTCCCACAGTCCAAAGACATGCATGTTAGGATAACTGGTAATTAACTCTAAACAAGCCATTAATGTGAGGCACTCTGCAGTTTCTAACTCAATCCAGTGATTTTTTAATCTATTTTCCGAGCTGTGACTAGCATTGATCTCTTTTAGTAACTAATTTCCTGATTTTTAATTGTTTTTAATAATTGATTAATACTTCTTCCATCTTGATATATGCTTCATGTAAAATGGTAAACAGCAGTTTTATCAGAACATGACCAAAAACACAAGAAATAATGCTGAGACATGATGAGATTCACAGAGAATTAGAAGTGAACAGACAAAGCAGTAATGGACAAGCGAGATCCGGGACTTTATGTACACCACACATGGTGACCTATGACCAGCTGTCATAGGGCGTGAGGCGGGGTATACCCTGGAGAGGTTGCCAGCCTGTCACAGGGGTAAAAGATGGCAAATCAGTCTCACCAATTAGTGTGGAAGGAAGCTGGATTACCCCGAGAGAACCCAGGCAAGCACAAAGAGGACATGACTTCACACAGTTTTCAGACCCAGGACCTTCCTGCTGTGAGGCAACAGTGCTAAACTCTTTATATACACACAAGGAGCTCATGGGGAACAGTTATGAACAATCAAGTCAGGGTTTACAGGAGGATAGTACAAAAAAGCTCCTGTGTCTTCTACATACAAATCTTTGACCTCAGTGGGAAAATAAATGAGGTCAAAGAATTAAATCAAAATTTGTCCAGCCCACAGAGTCTGACCGCACTTATGAAACAGTGGCTGTTGTTGACGTGGCTCTGCTGTGGACTACCTGACACACTTGGCCCTGTCAGTTCTTCATGCACCCACAGTGTCATACCAGTCACAAAGTTAAATGAAATGCTCGCCCTCACGTCAACTTGTGTTTCCTCTTCCCGCTGAGATGATTTAACTCTTAGGCAAGACCCACAGCATCCGCGACTGAAGCCAGATGAATTAATGATAATCATAAAGTCTGGCAGTACAGCCTTCATACTTACTAAAGCTGGGCTGCCAGACAGACGAAACAGGGTTTTAACCAATGCAAAGAGAATTACACCATCATGACTTTGATCATTTTAATATTGCAGTCTTTTTGTGCATAGAGCATTTGACTTGCACAGGGCAACAACTTCATAACAAGTAGCTTTTACTTTGCCTGTGGGCTTAGTGCTTATTTTTTTAACTCAAAATATATAACATATGACAACTTGATGATCTGCATTTGTTTGTGATCGGTCTAATGGCACATCCCTTTGAATTTCCTTTTTCCTTTTTGCATTTCAGCAGCAAAAAAATGTATTGTGCATGCAAGTGATGCAAGTGAGAGGGGTGATGCAGACAGAAGCTCTAAAGATATGAAACATATAAACTAAACTGGAAATAAAAAGCAGCAACCTGTAATAACCTGTAATAATGTGTTTTTCAGCCTACAGAGTAAGGGTGTGAGATGTGGGTCAACTTTATTGTGGAAAAGGTCACATAATGGTTATGTATCTTCTCACTGGTATCTCCTCCATCCAGGTCACAACCTCGAAAGTAATCGATTGACAGTCAAAGTTTTCAATAATTAGGCCCCATCTCATCCTAATGACCTCATAGTACCGTATTAGCCCATTAGAGCACTTTGCTCTCGGAGTGCAGCCTTGTTTGTGGTTCCTAGGGTATTTAAAAGTAAAATAGGAGGCAGAGCCTTCAGTTTTCAGGCCCCTCTTCTGTGAATTGAACCAGATCACAATTTAGATTCAGGAGACAGACACTATCTCTACTTTTAAGATTAGGCTTAAAACTCTTTTTTGATAAAGCCTATAGTTGTGGCTGGATCAGGTAACCCTGAATCCTCTCTTACTTATGCTGCAAAAGGCATAGGCTGCTGGGGGCTTCCCATGATGCAATTCTTCACTCTCTGTGTGTTTATACACCTCTCTGCATTTAATCATTAGGTAGATTTAAATTTTCTCCAGCTCCACATCATGTCTTTGTCTGGTTTTCCTTCCCTCACCCCCAAACAGTTGCGGCACATGGATATAGTTTCGTAAATTCCAATTTTTTTGTATTTTTATATCATTTTAACTTTGTTTTTAATTCAGTTTGCTTTCAGTTAGTTTCCAGAGTGGGTTTTCTCATTTCAGTTTAGTTTTTAATGTCTGAAAATGTTTCGTTTTAAGATTTAAGAAAGATCAGTTTTGAAAGTAAGTTCACTCACAATAGCCTTTTAGACACCAGAGTCACGATAAACATGTCTCTCGTTTTTACTAAACTAACAGGTACTAAAACTAATGAAATTTCCTCTACATTTGTATTTTATTTTAGTATAAAAGTTCAGGTTTTTTTGGTTTGTTTTATTTATTTTAAGTCTTTTATTTCAGTTAACTAAAGTGTTTTTTTCAGATCTAGTTTTAGTTTTTAGTTTTATTTAGTTAACTATAATAACCCCGCTCCCTGAGCCTGGTTCTGCCAGATGTTTATTCCTGTTAAAAGGGAGTTTTTCCTTCCCACTGTCGCCAAGTGTTACAGAGAGGATTATCCTGATCATTGGGGTTTTTTCTTTATTATTTTAGGTGTTTACCTTACAATATAAAGTGCCTTAAGTTGACTGTTGTTGTTATTTGATGCTATGTAAATAAAACTGAATTGAATTAATCCAGCCAGGAGCCTCTCTTCAGTCACCAACCCTCTAGGACTTCCTCTTTTCTTTCTTTTCTTTTCAGCGATGACTTCCGTCTGTGCCCACGCCCACCTCCACTTCAACTTCCCACACTGTTAATTTTCTAAGAGCTTGTGATGCTAGTAATTCATTAATGGGGGTAAACGGATCCAAGGCTGCAAGTGAGCCACCCGTTTGAAACCCGCTGTCAGTACTTCCTCTGTTTAATGCCAGGCATGTCACAACCACCTGCTCCTCTGAAGGGGCTCTCTGCTGGGGTATCAGCAGCATAATGCTACCCATCCTGCCTTTGTGGGTGTCAATTAGGAAGCAAAGCCTCTCTAGACATGAAAGAACAAAGAAATGAAAGAACAGCAGGCTGAGATGTCACTTCTTTGGACTCGATTTTCAGTAATGCACACTAAAAAGATAAATTAAGGAGTCCTAATTAAGATTTTTGTAAGAAGCAAAGTGAGAATTTATTCAGATTTGTTCAGCTGGTGGGTAATGAGTCCTTCTCAGCTTCATAGCTTGATTTATTTTTAAATAAATCTTGTCCCTGTAGTACCCAAACAGGCAGGACATCACTTACTTTCAAATGTAAAAAGAAATCTTTATGCACATTTTGCTAATGAGACTGTCGCTCTTTTTCTAACAGGATGCTGAACTGGCTGCTAGGATACTCCTGGACCAAGGACAGGTAAGACTGTCTGTGAAATCCATGCTAAGGTGTTTGATTAAGCATTGCAATATCATTATTATTATTTTGTTAAAAATGAAATACACCTTTATTTTTATTCAACTTTATTCAAGTATATTTAGTAACTCTGCAGGGGCTTCTTTTCCTGTCAGAAGTTAGTAGGAAAACTATAGAAGCGGTATGAAAATCGCTGCACAGTTGTTAGTAGGGTTTGTAAATGATTAATAATGGACTGAGCTGTATTTTACTGATTTTTGCAACAAGACAGGTTTCTGTGAGTGTTTTTTTCTTCATTGTGCCTATTTTCCATGAATATAGTGCCCATCCTGTTGTGTCCTGGTGCCTTTTGAAAATCAGCCCATTTTTTTGATCAGCTGAGAACTAACTTTGCATCGTACAGTCATGTAAGAAGAACATTTTCACTGCACTCTCTGCAACTTTGTGAAAAATTTAAGTGCACTCTTATTGCTTCCATGGGAATTACAAGGTGTACTTGATTAACTAATCATCAGCAAGTGTGAGCAGGAGGTTTGGGGGTTAGCTGCTCTGGAGCATTCAGACGTGTGTTAACACAATGCCACTGTCTTTCTAGGAGTGGGCATTGGAGCAAATTCCCCCCAGTTTATGTATGTGCAACGCTCAGAGACACCCTAAAAAATACAAGAGCTACATCTCAGACTCTAAATGTTAGCATGTTAAATGTTAAGGTTCATGACAGCACAATTAGGAAAGACGGAACAAGCTTGGCTTGCTTGGAAGGATTGTCAGGAGAAAGCCTCTTGTCTCTACAGAGAACATGCCAGCACGGTTTAAGTTTGCAAAGTTGCATCTGAACAAACCACAAGACTTAAACAGATGAGACCAAAGTGGAGAGACCACGGTTGGAGAAAACCAAACAAAGCGTAACAACACGAACAGCTCATACCAACTGACAGGTGGTGGAGGGGTGACGGTTTGGGCTTGTTTTGCAGCCACAGCAGTTGGGCACCTTGCAGTCACTGAGTTGACCGTGAACTCCTCTGTAGACCAAAGTATTCTAGAGTCAAATGTGAGGCTGTCTGTCTGACACCTAAAGCTTGGCCTAAACAAGGATGCCAAACACACCAGCAAGTCTACAACCAAGTGGCCCAGTTAGAGTCCAGACTTCAACCTGATTGAAATGCTGTGACCCTCAGAGAGCTGTGCATAAATGAATGCCTGCAAACCTTAATAAAGTGAAGCAATGCTGTGAAGAAAATTGAGCTAAAATTTGTCCACAATGATGCGAGAGACTGATAAAGTCGCACAAATAAAATGATTGAGTTATTGCTGCTTAAGGCAGTTCTAGAAGCTGCTGAATCAGGCGGTATATTTAGGTTTTCACAGGACAGTAGTTGAAATAAAATTGGGTTGAATTTCCATGGACAGAAAGTCATGAATAAATCTATGAGCTGCATCTTGTGAATCATCACTGAATTTTTGCAGCAATCTCTGCCACTCATCAGTGTCCCAAACTCAGGGCTATTTTTTCCCTTTTCTTTTCTTTCCTTTTCTTTACCTTTTTTTTATTTCTTGGTGGAAACATGGATTTATTTCTGCTACATTAAACTTTAGTACAGTAATGGTTGAAAAGTACTATGTGAAAACACATCTGTATCCACCTTGTATATAGTTTGGTGATTAAAGACCAAAGGCTGTCAAGGACTCAAGCTCCAGTCTTTATGATGGTCTTTAAAACTTAAAGGCAGGGTTGAAAAAAAATTCCACATTAGCATGTTAGGGCCCAACCAAGTTTCTGGACAGAAGCAGAAAAAAAGCAACACAAGCCCAGGTTGGCAATGATTTTAGAAGAATACTCCAGTAATCGAGATGGGTCGATAGAAATGAAGCACACAGGCTGAGGAGTCTGCTGGTAAAGCAGAGCGAGGCTGCAGAAAGACTGAAAGTTGGCATCCATGTGAATGGACTGAAAACAAGCTGTAGAGTGAAAGCTTGGCTGGCCAAGCAGCAGAGGAGAAATCAGATCCAAACACAGGAGAGTGGAATGAGTGGTGAGCCGCAGTAAACAGATGCTGCAGGGGGAGGAGCTCATGAGCCACAGGTGTGGCTGATCTCACAAACTCATGAATACAAAAGAAACACAAGAGAACAGGGGGATATAACATCCTTCCCGTGACACTTCTCTCGCTTATCTGTCAGCCTGTCTCAAGTCTCACAGTCTAAAAAAATTGGATGACCTGAAGTGGAGGAATGAATATAGAACATGCAATTCATTAACTTGAGTGTATATGAGGACCAGATTGATACAGAATTTGCAAAGAGCTAGAGAGAAATACTCGATTTTTGGAGACAAAATAAGAGGCACGGTTCGGACATGTGCAGTGTAGCAGTGGTGGATATCTTTGACAAAGGTTGTTGAATATGA
Organism: Oreochromis niloticus; assembly: GCF_001858045.2. Classification (NCBI taxonomy): domain Eukaryota; kingdom Metazoa; phylum Chordata; class Actinopteri; order Cichliformes; family Cichlidae; genus Oreochromis; species Oreochromis niloticus. The sequence goes on from NC_031967.2 coordinate 27,683,823, forward strand.
AGAAAAAGAGAAAGAACTCGTTGAAGGTGGGTTGGTGCAGGGTTGGTGAGACAGGAGGATGCTAGGGACAGGGCGAGATGGAGGGAGATGATCGGCTGTGGTGAGCAGCCAAAAGTAAAAGAAGGTTCATGCACAGAAAAGGTTATTTGTTTGTTTTCCATTCGAGATGTTACCATCAGGTTGACATTTTTAAGTCTGGGTTTGTTCTTTCTCTAGGAGCACAGTGTTGAGACTCCACATGGCGTCCTGCACGTGACCCTCCATGGCACGCGAACCACCCGTAGGCCCGCTATCCTCACCTTCCACGATGTGGGTCTGGACAGTGAGTAGCTCTCTCTCCAAGTCAAACAGTCTCTTACTTGTTACTGATTTCGTTTTTTCCTCATTATCTTCGTTTACTCTGGGTTTTTTTTACCTGGCAGGTAAGAGCTGCTTCTCGCCTCTGTTCAAATTCGAAGAGATGCAGGAGATTGTCAAGAATTTCACCCTGATTCACATCGACGCCCCGGGACAAGAGGAGGGGGCCGCCACCTACCCCGCAGGGTGAGACAATCATTGTGTTTGATACGGTGTCCTGCAGTAACCTTGCACTTTTAAAAAAAAAAAGTAAACTTCTGAGAAATGGAAACAATCTTCCGTACAGGCCTGAACATAATCTCTTCTAAAAATCCCTACCACTCTCCTCTCTCACATCTCCCCCTGCACCATCTCTGTTCTCTAATGCGCTCTTGTCAGAGGTTTAAACAAAATCCCTTCTTTTCTCTCCCCGTACTTCTTATCCCCCCCCCCCCCCCCCCCCGAGTACTTCTCTATCAGTCCCCTTCCTTGTGAGATTATTTTAGTAGCTCAGCAGGATTTTGTTGCATGTATTGTGACAGATTCTCAGCTCTGACCCTTCACTTCCGCTGCTTATTCTCGAAATTGAAGCTCATTCTCTTTATGGTCTTAAATCCTTGTGGATAGAGGTGTTAGCCGCCGTATTTACTTATGAAATTTACCTAATGGAACAGTGCTGTCCACCTACCACGAATAGCTTGAATAGATCATAGATCAGAATTAGTATTCCCTAGGTAAGATAACATTCTCCACATATTTGTTTTCATATTAAGGCGCTCAATTGCATTAAGCTCATTTGTGTGTGCTGTTGTAGTTACCAATATCCCTCCATGGAGACCATATCAGAGATGATCCCAGCTGTCCTGCAGTTTTTCAAGTGAGTTAACCGTATTTATTGTGATGTGAACGCAAGCAGTATTTTTGGATTTGTGTAACAGAACTAAGTGGCCTTGAGACATGTGGCGCTACCTGCTGTGGTGACCTCATGTGAATCGGGGAAAGCTGAAAGTCTTTTTCTTCTTCTTCAGCTGTAGTTCTCCAGGCTTTCTGTTTGTCCTCGGACATCGGCTGCTTGTTTACTCACTGAATATATGAAAAATGCCAAACATAACATAGTTTCATTGACACAAAATGTCATTTTTTCACCAACTAGCTGATTGCCAAAGAGATATTAGCTGAAAACCTGGCATATAAAATATAACAACACACTTTACAAAAAAAAAGAAAAAAAAAAAAAAAAAAAAAAAAAAGGGCAGGGATAGCTCAGTAGGTAGAGTGTCTGCCCCATGATCGGAAGGTCGGGGGTTCGACCCCACTGAACGGCTACCCTGAGGTACCCCTGAGCAAGGTACTGCCCCTACACACTGCTCCCCGGGCGCTGCACTGGTGGCTGCCCACTGCTTCACTGGGTGAATGGGTTAAATGCAGAGGAGTAATTTCCCTTCGGGGACTAACACAACACACTTTACACTTTACTTTACTTTAAAAGCATGGTGTGCAATGTGTCCTTAAAAAAATGAGGAAACTGGGCAAGTAAGATAAAACAAGGCCTAAAAACATAATCTACAGTAGATCAACAGCAGGTTGTAGCAAATATTGACTAAAATGCTCATTGAATTGTACAAACTCTGTTTTGCCTCATATGTTTGCATGTATTTCAGTATATCTTTGCAACTATTTCCCATTTTCCTGCCAAAATATAAAGAAAGCGGTAGCTCAAGAATTTTGCACAGTGCTTTAGATATATAAATAACCACAGTGTTCAGCAATGCTCAGACCAATTAAAACTGTGTTTACATGCACATGCGTATGCTGTAGGTGTTAATAACCTTTATCCTTCTGTCAGCTTCCGTACTGTAATCGGAGTGGGTGTGGGAGCAGGAGCATACATCCTGGCCCGGTTCGCGGTAAGCATCTTTTTTTTTTTTTTTTTGGTAAAACTGTCCAGATGAGTCATTTCAGACCCTGCTTTAGCACTCTACAGAGGTCTTATTTTGCATTAACACAGGATGGTGCCATTTAAAATGACAGGAAATGTTCTTGTTTACAGTTTTGTGCTGGGCTGACTGTAAATGTAGATAGAAGAGTTCAACAGGAACACTTTGTAGAATGAATATGTTAAACTGTGACGCTTGTGGATATTTATGTGCAAATCTCTTAAAACAAGAAAATGCTGAATGCACATTAGCTTTGGTTTAAATCTGATAATCTGCATCATCTGCAGACACTAGTAAACGCATCCACAAAATTATAGTTTTCTTCTAGGTCACTTCCTGATGTCTAATAAAGAATTCCCAAATAATTGAAATGGTTTTTAATTGATGTTAAAACTTCAACACCAAAGGGCTTTTTATTATCGAACATTAAGTGCAGAGAACAGGTCACTCAACTTTATTATAGACAGTTTGGTGAAGTTCTCCAGAACCAGAGGTCTGAGGTCTCAGAAAAAAGCCGTCAGAGAAAGATAATTCTAAATTTCGAGTTATGGATCCTTTTTTTTTTTTTTTGTGGCGGAAACGGGCTTCCATAGACAACTTATTTCTGAGACCTGAGACCTAAGATTTTTTTTCTGAGACCCGACTTCTGTGACCTGAGACCCGACAGCTTTTTTCCTGAGACCTGAGGATGTCCTAAAATCTACACTGTATACAGGCCTCCACCTGTTAACTAACAGCACCCTGACTCCTGTTGTGTACCAGGGTGAAATCTTCAGACCCATTCTTAGACCTTAACCTTATCTTTGTGCGGTGGATCCTGGTGTAAGACAGGCCTCGTAGTCACTGTGCGTAGGCAGTTCCTAGAAAACAACAGCAATCATGATCATTGACTAGCCCCTGATCCGTTTCCAACTGAGAATTTCTGGGAATATTGGATGCTGTCAAATAAAGCCACTGACCTTCCAGGAGATCACTGATGCCCTGAACTTGGACAAGATCCCGAGGACACCATCCTCCTTCTCATCAGGAGCATTCACAGACATTATTGAGAGTGCATACATCCACATGGGAAGCACAGATTCATATTACCGAACCACGTCATGCCTCTGATTTTTATTTTTAACTGATTTTTGGTGGGATTTTTGAATCCAACCTTCAAAGAGTTGATGATTTTTGTTTTCCGCAAATTAAATAATGTCAGCAAAGATCTTCAGCCTGAATATTTCACTCATTAAGATCCAATGTGCGGTTTGTTTTCCCTTCACCACGTGAGCCGTGAATATAGATGTATATGAGATATTGTCTCATACTGTGTCTGCGTTCCTTTCTTTCTCTCCTCAGCTTGCAAACCCAGATGCAGTCGAAGGTCTGGTTCTGATCAACATCGACACTAACGCTCGAGGATGGATAGACTGGGCTGCTCAAAAGGTTTCTTTCTCTCTCTCTTCCTTCCTTCCACGTCAGGGCTGCAGCGGCCGTGTACACAGAAACATCATTTAATCTCGTTAGTCCTAATGGGAGTTACTCATCGATGTAAAAATAGCTCTGGATGTGAAATTACGTGACTTCACGCACGGTCTGTGTGTCCTGTGCCATTGATCACGTAATTGTTTATCGTATATTTCATCACGCTTGATTAAAATAAATAAACTGCCTGAATGAGCCCCCCTCTTTCCTCTCCTACTGCAGCTCAGCTCCGTGACGTCCTCCCTCGCAGAGCAGATTCTGTGCCACCTTTTCAGTCAGGTACATTATTAGATCCATAAGTGTTTAAATGACAGATTTTTTTTTTGTAAGTTAAATAAAAAATTGATCAAAAGGATCAAATGTTAAACCGTTTTTCTAGGAGGAGCTGTCGTCAAGCACAGATCTAGTGCAGTCTCACAGAGAGCGCATCTCCAAAGCTCCCAACCTGTCCAACATGGAGCTCCTGTGGAAGTCTTACAACAGGTAAACATAACATGCTGTCGTGCATCATGACATAAATACAAATAATCGACCTTACATCAAACTACCACTGACACCATTTTTTTCTCCTTGCAGTCGTAGAGACCTGATCTTTGACCGCAACAGCGCTTTCAAGTAAATACCCACTCTCTGATTTTTTTTACTTAATGTGAATCTCTCAAATCTTCAAACTTCTAATCAGCACCTGTTTCTGTTTGACCCTCAGATGTCCTGTAATGCTGGTGGTGGGCGATCATGCTCCCTATGAGGATGCTGCTGTGAGTTTCTTTTATTATTTGACACTCACCTGAACGGCTGTTTGCACTGATTGTACATTTCTGTGCAAAAAAGGATCTGATGGGGTGCAAAAAAGACTGTTTCTTTCTGTAACCACTAGGTGGAGTGCAACAGCAAAATGGACCCGACAACAACCTCGTTCTTAAAGGTGATTTTCATACCTGTGTCCTCAGTATCTGCATCGTCTGTTTGTCTTTGTTTTTTTCCACCTTTACTTACGTCTTCTGTCCTTCTGCAGATGGCTGATGCTGGTGGTCTGCCTCAGCTGACTCAGGTAAAAACACCTTAAGATCTGTATAATAACACACATGTGACATAGGTGTGGATGTTAAATCCACCCTGGGCAATATTTCAGTGTGAAAAGAACATCCTGATACTTGTACATTGTGTCGGCACTCATAGGTGCCTAATTTAAAAACTTAGAACAAGCCAAATTTTGGCTTCTGTTCCTACATAGCTGTCATTAAAGGAAGATTTAACTACAGAGATGAAGATCAATTTAAAACAAAGCTGTAAATATATTGATGTCTTGTTGGTTTGTGGGGATTGACTCATGTTAGGAGTCTGCTACAGGTGGCCACAAGGAAAATTGTAGTTTTTCACACATATGCGGTAGCTTCATTGTCTTTTAGCCCCAGAGGTTTTTAGGTGTCAAAACTAAAACGGATACCATGGGCTTCCACATGGGGTCCTCAGTGAGCACCATTATTCAGTGCAGCAAACGAGTTAAACCTGATATGTAATGTCCTGTGTTTTGTTTGCAGCCTGCTAAACTTACTGAGGCTTTCAAGTATTTCATCCAGGGCATGGGCTACAGTAAGTTCACTTTATCAAGCAGTCATCTTCCTTATTTCTACAGAGACAGAGACATGGCTTTAGTATTGTTTCCTATTCGTTTCACTTTTATTTTGATACTTTTTGTGTCACTGGGCAGTTAAAGGATAAACTGCTGTATTTCTGATGTACAACTATGGTTAGTTACATACCCTCATCATGAGCATGAATGTTGTGGTCATTTTGGGCTGTTAATTATTTCTTTGAACTGTTCTTTTTTCCACGGTGTAATGATTGCACAGCATACATCTGACTTTAAACACTTTGACTTCTGGAGTGGACTTTGGGAAGGCCAATCCAGAAGCTTAATGTTAGCCAGTTTTATACATTCCAACTGATGTGTGTTCGGGATCCTGTTGGAATACCCAACCATGTTTCAACTGTCCAGCTATTGATCTAAGACGATGTTGAAGAATTTGTGAGATGTTAATAGGTCTTGTCCTCATTTGACCCTGTGCAGATTAGAGAAAATTCTAAATAAATTGAAAATTGCACCCCTAAGTAAAGAAGTTATTAAAGAATAAGCTGTATAGTCTTTCCATGCTGGAAAAATAACAATTCAAGTAAATCATTAAAGGCCACAAATTGTCATTATCAGTGTGGCTGACCACAACTATGTGTTGTCAGCAACATTTCCTTACTTTTTGATACTTGACTTTAAAAGAAACTGAACCTTTGCAAACTGTTTCCATGACTTGTACTCTTACTGACCGTTTCTCTGTGTTTTTCCACAGTGGCTTCATCTTGCATGACTCGCCTGTCCCGCTCTCGTACCACCTCCCTCTCCTCCTCCTACTCCATGGATGGCTCCCGCTCTCGCTCCCGCACCCTATCCCAGGGCTCGCAGGGTGGCCAGATGCCGCCCAGCCCCTCCCAAACGATGGAGGTGTCTTGCTGAAGAAAAACAAAACGATAGAAAGAAAGAGCGAGAGTGGGATGAGAGGAGGGTGGAAGCAAAAGGAAGGGAAAGATGAAGCATGACAGTAATGCAGAGACAAGATGAATGGGTTACTTATTTGTCACTAAACAACTCCCTTCGTTCCCCACGAAGAGCAGAATAGGAATATGGATGGTTAGAGAGAGGGAGGGAAGGAGGAAGAGGAATAGAGTGAATTGAGTGGAAAATAAAAACCCTTCTCTTTACAACCTCAGCCTAAAACAAAGTACAACCGGCTGTTCTGCCATAAACATGAGTCTTTAAAAGGCATGAAGAGATTATTAAAGCAAAGGAGGGGGTGACGAACAGCAACTAGTCCTCCCTCCCTCCCTCTATTGTCAGCCAATAGAGCCCTTTAATTAGATTTACAGTGCAGCATACAAAAACCAACAGTAATAATCCTGAAAACAGTATTGTGGATGTTGATGCTGATGATTCTGATGTTCTTGATGATGATGATGATATTGAAGCTAATGATGATAGAAAAAAAACCAGTAACTTTTCTCTTTATTACATAATGAATTTAAAACGACATAGACAAAAAAAACATACTATAGAGATACTTATAATATTGTGTGTCTACTACTTTTAAAGCTAGTTTTTATTGTGTTCTTTTTTTATCATTTCTTTTATGGGATTTTTTTTTTCTTATACGTAACCTGTCTCAGCAAGGGGCTGGAGATACTGATTGGCTGACCCCATCATATGGAGACAGCCAATGAGAGCCATTGTAGTGACTACTTCCTCCTTGATGTTGCCAGATTGTTTATGTCTTCCATTTGGCCCTCGTCTATAAGTGACTGTAATCTTTCCCCTCCCTCCATTGGATTTTGAAGTGATGGACAAGAAGCTTTTATTTTTATTTTGTTTCTTCTGGACTGTTTGGAAGTTGCATGCCTGCTATCAACTCATGTGAATATTGAATGGAATAATGTTGGGTTTTTTTCTTTTATATTCTGCTAATGAGTTGTGTGAATCTGTGTTCGTGTGTGTGTGCTGTTTCGAGTTATGGCCTGAAGGTAAACATAGGTGAGACTGAGGGTGTTTTGCGCGCTTTAAATATCACCCTATTGTTAGCAGTCGCCGCACATTCAGAAGTGCTTCCAATACTGCTGGCGGTCTTGCACTGCGTGTCTTAATATCCACGCTTGTGTACTACTACTCACCAGGGAGCATCACATCATCGGTAGCATGCTCGTATGGATATTGCATTTCAGTGCTCGGTGTGGCCAGAAAGGGATCACTGTGTTCATCATCTATCTGGGTTGTAATCTCTTAGCCTTGCCCATGCGCGGATACCTCCAAACAAACCCAGCTAGCATACTTGACTTCATGTGCGCTGCGGTGGTGGGGGGGTGCGGGTAAAACCAATGCGTACTCCTCTCCACCCACTTTATTCACCAACGGGGACAACAGAATCGTGTTTGCATATGTTTATACTGATATGTGTGAGTGTGAGGCGGGGGGGAGCAAATGTCAGTGCTCGTGTCTTGTAAGCACAGTTAACCAATGAAGATGGAGGAAGGCCCAGGTTATCTACAAAAGTTTTAAGACCGATAAAACCCCTTGTGACTTATCAGTGACAATGAACCAGCCCCTTCACTGCCACCATGCTCAGATAATATATAAGAATAGAAAACAAGAGTTTCTTCAGCCACTCTCTGAACTCTGAGCCAACTAGTTGGAGCCAATGAGCTTAAGCATCCTGCCAAAACTAAAAGCCCCTCAGTAATTGGGGTGTTTATTGACCAAATTCTGCCATCAGAAGTGCTCCGAGCTAAACGTGCACCTTTAAACATCAGTTATCATAAATAAATTCATCCAGATTCTCACTGAATTGCTAATACTTAATAGTTGCAAATAAAGTCAAAGCTTACCACTGCCCTGTGCCAAGTAGCCATTACACTGACTGTGCTTTTAAAGGACCATGTTTGAGCCCAGTCCATTGCATGTGTTTATATTCAAATGCATGAAAGCACGACCACTGAGCTGGAAGATGCCTGTTTCATTTAAATGCTATTAAATCTCCTTTTTCCAAACCTGACTCATGACGCGGACATGGTTTTGATGCGATGGAAGGCCTTAGATGTGAGCTTGGAATAATAATTGATGGTCGGAACGATGACGGCAACCTGTTTTTGAGTCACTCCCCTCCGATCCATAATAGGCTGCTTATGCAGTGCATAAACGGCTATTGTACCATCAACATCTGTTGCAGAGGATGTGGAAAACACAAGTACTGATGATATCATGCCGCATGCTTGTGCATGATAGATTGTGGCATTAAAGCATGTGGGTTGCAGACCATTGTGCTGGAGTGTACAATGTAATTGCTGGGCTCATTTCAGGATTAAAGCCTAGAAATTTTAAAAAGGCCAAATAAGGAAATCAGAGTGGTTGAGCAGGGCTGTGTGATTGTAAATGCTTGTCCATTTTGTCTTTTTTTGTCTCTTAGTTTTTACAATCCAATCACATTTTTCTTTCCCCTTTGATTTGTTTTAAAGATCTTTGTTTGTTTTATCTATGTGAAGTGTTAGTTTACTGTCCCGATGTGCTCACAAGTTAGTTAACCGTGTGATAGTTCTGGTGTAACTTTTTTAGCATTAGCGCTTATAAGGGAGAATAATATAATTAACAATAAAAAAATTAAAAGTAAAGAGAATCAAATTTACTTGTGTGGCTAATTGCTCTGTGTAACACGATGAACATCCTAAAAAAAAGCAAAGAAAATAAAATGAATAGAAGCTTAAGAGAACTGTCTTGTCTCCTGTCTTTTTTTCTATGGTGTGTTCAGCATTGTACAATGTATAGGCTAGCTTGTAGCCATTGGTGGTACCACTGAGCTCAGTGCCGCTCTTTTTAAGATGTTTCGTATTTGTTCTGTGCTAGCCAAAGATTTTTTATGTTTTTATTTTTGTATTATTCTGGAACGTCAATAGTTGTTCACCTGGAACTGGTGGGTTCATATGGTAAGCGGAGTAGTGCCATCAAAGGACCAACTTGCTAGCATATAGTAGTAGTTTATAGTACATTTTAAGCTAGCTGTCTTTTCACTTTTCTAATAGTTACTGACTACTAACATTTGGAAAGATAATGGAACATTAGGTTCTATTCCACACAATTCCCTATACAAACACATTGCAATTTTCACATGAATGGATAAGTAGGCTGGTGGATGCTAAAGTAGGGTGACCATATTTTGATTTCCAAAAAAGAGGACACTTGGCCAAGTCATGAAGAATTTTAATAATACTGTTTGTTTAAAGAAAATTTTAACATATTTAAAATATGCCTTCTCTGTGCAGTTAATGAATGGTGAAATAAAAAAATATCATATAGGCTTTTGCAAGTCAACAAGTGCAAAAAAAAAAAAAAAAAAAACCAACTTAAAAACCTCTGGAATTAAATAATGTTACAGAAATAATGCCTCATCTGTATAAGAAAAATAACCAGTGAGGTATTGTGCAATGGTTTCTGCTGTTTCATTTGGTGTTTCTAACCTCAGTTAATTTTGTTTGCACACCACCATTCTTCCAGTCAAAGTATGATTGGGAATATTTTCTCTGTTCCATGGTTACTGAAGTCTGAGAAATGCCACAGTACTGGATTTCATTAGCTCCAAGAGTGACAATGGCTTCAGTCTTGGTGCGGGCACTGCTGAACTTTTTAGCTGTGTTAAAGTCTGGAAATGCTTTTTTAGCAACACACTAGTGCAATCCATGGGTCTAGCTATTGTGGTGCTTCATAGTATGAAATGTCAGTGCACCTTCTGCTCCAGATACAACAGCATCCTCGTTTTTCCCAGGTGTAACAAAGAACTCAGTCAACTTACTAGATAAATTTTCGCCTCGCGCAGCCTTTTTATGTTTTTCTGTGTCCATGTAAGCAACAAGATCTCGGGCACCTTTGTTAGACACACAAACGTATGTGCCAGCTCTGCACACAGTGCACTACGCCTCCCTTTTTTTCTGACCGGGATGGTAAGAGGGAAACTTCTTTTGCAGTTTGTCTGAAAAAATGCACTTGCGCTTTGACATCTTTTGGCATCTTTTCAGCGCGCCGCTCCGCGCTCTGTCCCGTCTGTGAGCGGGGAACAACCACTTACAACGCAGCAGTTCAGGGATGACATTGCACATATGGGTCCTCTGTAGGCCTGTAGGAAAACCCGGACTTTTTCATCCATCTCGAAAATCCCTCCGGACGCCCCGGACAGAACGTGAAAAGTGGACGGTTGGTCACCCTATGCTAAAATTTATTTTGAGCTCAAAGCTTTAGCATAATAGCATATTAGCATTTAAACATGTACATTCAAATAGATCTAATTTCTGAGGTTTATTTTCCCTTTATGAAAAGTTTAAAGTAGATTGTACATTCTTTTACTTTTGAGTCCAAAAACTACACATTAGAATTTTTAACCATTATCAGCTCTTTTACTTACCTGCAAATAAAAATCTATGATATTGCTTTACTGAGTCCAGTGCAGGTAAGCTTCACTACTATATTTCACCAGACAGTGGCAGCAATGAAGTGTTTTCTGCTTCTGGATGCAATTAAAATGTGAATAGATAAAACTACTAAGCTCTAAACAGCCGCAGATAAAAGAGGAAATATAAAATCTTTGCTGTTGAACAATTTCATAGTATTGTTTCTAAACGGATGTGAATACAGTGGAATTTTAAGTATATCAGATAAATAGTCATTGACTATCATGTGGGCTGATATTTGTTTTGTTACACTAAATCAAAGTACCTCTAAGTAATAAATAAAAAGAGTGCATGTCTTTACAGTGCCTCAAAAATGTGTCCAAAAATTACTTCTGCAATCCTGCAATTTACATTTACATTGTTTCCTACATTTAGAAGAGTTTTACACCTGTTCTCACAAAAAAGCATAAAGATGTTGAAAGTACCCAAACACCTGCATAGATGAGAGGTAAAGGTAAAGAATTTCACATTTTGTAGCTGATAATTCTAACCAAAACTAGCTTTTTTGCTCATCTCTCAATAACACTAATTTCTAAACTAATACACTCTGAAATCTATAAAATATATATATTTTTAAAAATAATCATAACATTGCTTGATTATAGAGTCCAGTGTGAGCAAGCTTCAGTATGACGTTACACAAGAAAGTGGCAGCAATGAAATGATTATCAATGTTATGATTATCCGTGTTCAGCCTTTATGCTTTTGCCTCTAATGCTGAAATGATCTCCTGAACAGGGAGATCATTACTGTGACTCTAAACAGGAGGACACAAAAGAAAAAGTGTAAGTACACACTACATGAGAATTGTGATACAAACTTTTATAGTAATATTTCTAGAGAGTTGTGAATACAGTGTACTGTTAGATAATTCGAAGTATAGTAAATAGTCACTGATCACCACACTATGTGGTTATATAAGTGTTTTGTTGAACAAATTCAGATTGACTAAGTAATAGAGAAAAAGTACATTATTTTATAGTGCTTCAAAGTTCTGCATAAATTACTACTTATAAGATAATAACACATTTAAAAGTGTTATACATTCAAAAAACCAAAAAACAAACCCCAGACATTTTGAAAACACATACACTTGAATGGCCTTGGTGCCGTAGATGAAGATAAATGCATGAAAATAATAAATGGAAGTCCACAAACTGTCTCACTTACTGCTTTACATATTTCTATGGTTATAACTGAATTCATCAGGTAGGATCTCAACACTTAAAGGCACTAAATGTATTAATGTGACTATGATCTTGGTCGAAGCACGTGTCTCAGCAGTCAACAAATGCTGTTAACTGGATACCAAACTTAACTTAAATTAACTTAATTTAACAACAGCATAAAGTATTAAGTAACATAACCTTATGGTCCATAAAGCAAAAAACCCCCAAAACCAAACCAAACCAAACCTTAGAACGCTATAAACCATATGACAATCTTTTCTTTTGTAATAAAAAAAGGTTAAATTAAGATAAACGTTTCATCCATCCATCCAGTTTCTTTCCATTTCCTTGAGTTCAAGTCATGGGAGTAATCCGCCTAAGCAAAGAAGCAAAGACCTCCCTGTTTCCAGCCACCTTTTTCAGCTTCCTTGAGATATAAGGGGAGTGTTTGTGTAGCAGTCAAGGACAGAGGTCCTAGAGGACCAATAACTGGCTATCAAGGATAAATGTTTCAATTATACAAATTTACAGTCATTATATTTTAAACATATCCATCCTCCATACTGATTCAGATACCAGCACATCAGTAATTTTATACAACACGTTACCGTCTCAGACTCAAATAGTGCAAACAAAACAAAACAATTGGTTTACTCAATGCAGGCCATATATTACATATGATATTCATAGTCATAAAAACTCCTAAATAGAATTCATGACATTAGTGTTTTAATCAATTCTTTAAAAATATAAATAATGCAAGTTAACTGGATAGTTAAAATCTGAAGAAAATCTTAGGTAAATAATAATGGGAAGGACACCTGCCTTTACTAGTTAAGAGATTAAATTTCATTTTATTTTTTCTTAGTCTTGAAAGGATGTGGCTTTCAGTTTCTTTAAAATAGCTCTTGTTTGCTCATATTCATATTGTTTTGCTCAAGCGTTGGAATACCTGTCTTCTAATCAGAACTTTTCTTTGTTTTTAGTGTCCTGCCTATTTTTGAGAAAAAGCCTCCCAGCGAGAAAATTGTGTCTAAAGTATAGATATAATTCAGGCACAAAGATTCAAGACACCTAAGTTCATTTAGAATATCAAAGGAGGGGTCACTGATGAGTTGCTGGCGCTTTAGAGGGTTTCTAGAGTGGGTTACACGGAGTGTTTCCAGTGAAAGGTTAAATGAGGGCAGGAGATACCCCAGTGGAACCATAAAGTAGATTAGACTCTCTTCCACTTTTACATTCCCACCCATGTCTCTGCTCCTCTCCACCTTCTTTATGGCCTCTGTAATGTTTTCTTTAAAAAAACCTAACACACTGTATCTGGCTATAAAGTGTTTGTGAATTCTGCTGGGTGAATCACTGCTGTGGTTCTCAGTGTGCTGTTTGGAGAACCTATAAGTGACCTGAATTTGGTCACAGTAAAGCTGAACAGATTTGAGTGCATTTTTCAAATCATCCAAAGCTTGACTGATGCAGTCTCGACTCTGAGGCTGTTTTGCTGCTTCAGAGTTGTAAAAGCTCGGTTGTAATATGCAATAGCTCCCCAGCAGGGGTCTTGCTCTGTGGCTTTAGTGTACATGTAAAGTTCCCCTTTTCACGTAAGTCATTACCAAAGCCAATGTAGTGGTAAAGATTAGAAGAGGGTGATTCTCTTTGCTTGAGCTTTAGTCTGGCTGTGTCCAGGTCTTGTTTTAGTCTGCCTTTCAAGTCCTCAGTAGAGTCTTTGGCATTGAAGCTTGTGAGTAGCCACATACCCCAAAACTCATTCAGAGCAGACAAATCAGAAGCTCCTGGCTTGTTGTTGCTGCTTTTGTACAAATCATCAAGTTCATCCAGATACTGATTGAAGAGCTCCTCCTTCTTCTTTATGTTTGGAATGTCAGACTCCAAGTAGCTTGATAGTTTGTGAGACACTGAGCTCTCTCGGCCATCTTTAGCCAAGTTTATTTCTGGATCTGACTTTAGAGTCAAAATTTGTTCCAGTATTGAAGACATGTATTCAAATCTTTTATTATTGGGGCTTTTTTGATACATCTTAATCTGTTCCACAAAAAGATGTTGGTTAAGTTTAGTTAAATTCAGTGAACCATCCATTAAAGAGAGAAGGTTCCTTGTTAAAAGCAGCATTTGAACTTGATCTGACAGATGACTAGAAGAGATGATGAGCTGAGCAGATCCTGGAGCTCCTTGTCTGGCACTGCGACCAAAAGCCTGCGCCTCCACACGAGCGTTCTCAGGAAGGAAGGTCTGCACAACAAACAAACCTCCAGCTGTCTTTACTTCTTCAGTAATCTGAAGGTCAGTTCCACGACCTGCGAGGTTGGTTGCAATTATAACTTCTCCTGCTTCAAGCTCCTTGGAAAAGATTGGACTATTGTCCATGTTGTTATTTATATAAAGACTTATCTTTTTGACTTTATCACCTAGAGCTTGGTGGATAATGTTTGCGCGATTGATGGTCTCACAGATGACCAGCACAGCTCTTGGATCCCTGTATGATGTAGGCATGGTTTGTGCAATGACAGCATCACAGATTTTTTCAACCCAGTCTTCTTCACTGCTCACGACTACGCCTTCAACCTCAAACAGCTTCCTGCGTTTGAATGAAGGGATCTGACAGGTTTTGATACCATCATAGATTTTCTGCAGAGTCTCTGTCTCCACTTGTTTGCCAAGAGTCCCAGACATCCCATAGATCTGATTGCCATACTTCTGAAGCAAGCCAACATTGGACATGTAGTTTGTTATGGCTGTCATGTCACTCAGCTTTGACTCGTGCTTCATTTCAAGAAACTGTTGTAGTCCATCACTCCATTTCATGCAGTTTTCAACAACACCCGTGCAGCTGTAGTCTACAGGCACTATCCCATGTTTCTCTATGACATATTCATGATCCTTCGTCATGGTTTGTGCATAAAATGCATTTAATCCAAACATTTAATTTAGATTTGACCAGATCTGAAAAGAAGCCAGGGACATAGCAGATGATTTCAGCTAGGCTCAGTTCACATGGAGTAAAGCGCAGTGCACGTCTTACTTCTTCTTCTGCAGCTCTCAGTGCAGTGCTTTCATCAGAGTACATGTACTGACAGAGGCCGCCACTGGATAAAAGCAGTGACACTCTTTGTGCTTCTCCATCTTCACCTTCTGCCTCTTTGTTAAGTTCCTCTATTGTGCCACTGCTGTTTATGCAGTACAGAGCAAATTGGCAGGATGGGAATCTCTGTTCTACTCTGTTAGAGAACTCAGCCAACTCCTTAACAGTAGCACTACTGTTGACACTTATCAGAGTTAAGGAGCCGTGATTCTTTCTTAAGTTCTCGACTGAGCCTTTCGTCAGTATGCCTGTGTCTTCAGCTATCTGAAAAGTAATAAAGTCATTATCTTCACCCTTTATGCTTTCAAGCGCAACCTGACAACACGGGTGTTTTGGCCCTACAACTGTTTTTGTATCAATCTTACCATACTGGTTAACAGTGTTCCATATGAAAGCCAGGAGTGGGTTGAGATGCTGCAAAGCAGGCATGTCACTGCTTAAATAGACCATATGATGCCCCTTGTGAATCCACTTCATCCACTATTGCACACTGAAATGTTCTCTGCCCAAGTATGTCTTCCCTGTGAAAGTGGTGTCTAAGCCAGTCACCAGCAAACTGTTCAGCAGTGCCATAAACAACTTTACACTCATTGCACTTTTTTAATTCTTCGTTTAATTTTTTTGTGTTACAGTCTACACTGATCTTCAGAAGTTCATAAAATCTTTGCCATTCCCCAAAATCTCTTTCTGCAAGAACCGATGAACTTGACATGATGTCTACTTTTTCACCTCTCAGAGCTCTGAAAGCAGCAAACATGGCCACTATACAGGACTTGCCCTCCCCAGTCCCAACCTGAATTAACTGCCCTGTTTTTGAAAGAGCCATGAGACACCAGCTCACCATCTGTGTCAGTCGTGGCTTATATTTAGACGTTTTTTCCACTGCCCAACAGAGCTTCTGAGAGGTGTTTTTCAATTCCCTCCTCACAGAGTCATCATTGCTATCCTTTATATGAACTGTTGATACAATGTCTCTGACGTCTTCTAGAAGTCCATCACCCTGGTTCAAATGTTCTTGGCGGATTTCATCAAGTATTTCATCCAGGGTCTTCTCTCTGTCTTCAGCCAAAAACTTCTTTAAGGTTTCATCTGTTATACTTTCATCTTGGACAAATTCCAGAAGTGTCTTTCCACCATTGTATTTCCAACATGGAGAAATATAATGAATCTCTATGCAGTGCAACATTTTTATCATCCATGACACTAGATTTGTTAATTTGTCATTTGTTGATTTTTCATATCGTTTCAGAAGAGCTTTGAACAAGTCACTGACTTCCTTTGGGCCCCACTTATTGTTTGTAACCAGACTGTCCAGCTTCTTGAGGAGAAGCTCCTCATCATTATCCATTTTCGGAAAAAGAGTAGAAAAATCTGCTCAAAAAAGAATTTAAAAAGTTGAGGTTGTCATTCTCAGCACTGCATATTGTGAAGTGACAATCAAAAACTAAAACCTGCAACAAATTTAGCAGTTTTACATTTTTTGTATTTTACGTAATATAGTTTCAGTCTGATACTCGCCTGTTAACGAGATGAGAACACAGTCGACTTGTGCTTGTCAACTCCTCAGCTCAACTACAGCCTCTGTGTGTCATTCCAGGTCTTTATTTAGTTTGTTTTACTTTCTCTTTCACCTGCCTACAAGGGAATTTCCTGCAATTCCCACCTTTATGATGCATTTAGTGTAATTTATTTACCTTCAAACTGTGTCCTTCAAATACAAAGAGGCAGATCTGGAGGAACCAAAAAATGTATTTTATTTGCTACTTAAAAACTCATCTACAAAAAAAGTCTATATGTACAGTCTATATTTTTGCCACAGCAAAACTTTTATCTGCATTTGAAAACAATACTTTCAAATCACATCTCTCTCTCTCTCTCGTGTGGTGGTTTAAAAAAAGGAATAAAACTTTCATAATCATTTTATTTATTTGCTTCATCCTTTCTAGACTTGGCACCCTTCAGGTCTGGGCATTGTAACTTTAATTAGACACCGCAGGCGTTGCCTATTTGGAAAGAGTCATGCCACGTCTTTGGCAAGCTTGTTTGTCTGCAGTAAGGTTGGGCGATTGGATGAATATATAAACTATCGATTTACTTATTAAGAGCGATTTATTTGCCCATGAGTAAGCTAAAAATGTTGGTTGAAGCTAAGAGACGCAGTCAACATAAAAAGTAATAGCGCTGTCTTAACAGCACCCTCTTCCAGCTGCGAGCAAATGCACCCTCTTCAGAGTGCGCAAAATGCAGCGATTGATTTAAAATTGATTACGATTGATTTATAATCCAAAAAGTAGCTTTAATAATACTGAAAGAAACAAGAGAAGAAGGTAAAATATTCCCTCCAAACCAAACTTATAAATTCTAAACGTGCAAATCAGTCATGCATGATTACATTGCTCCGCCCATCAAAGTCACCTGAGTGAATATATCACCTATCGTAATTTATTGGACTGACGATTGTCAGTTGGAAAACTGTTACATATCACCTAACCTTAGTCTGCAGAATGAATTTCATCATATGTGTTACACATGTGTGTAAAATACATGTTATTTTCCATCCCTTTGACAATCATTGATTTTCTTGATAGCAAACTATCAAGTATAAAACACTTTATCCTCTGACTAACTGATGCAAGCATTTTTTAATTTAATATGATTAAACATTGAATCAGATCTAAATACCTATAACTATTACAGTCAATCAATTATAACTATAAACTCCTACAGCATAACAGAAACACGAGTTCCCTTTGGGGTCAAGCATTCATGTGCAATGATTTTTGTTCTGCACATATTATTTTGGGCTTTTCTCTGTATGTGTATCTGACATGTCTCTCGCTTGTGAAATATTTAATCTTCAGAACCTCTTTAACTGTCCCGAAAGTGGACTGTGAAGAATGTTCACAGCAAAAATGCATAATTCACATCCTGAGAGTTGAACCCTTTAGATGCATTTTTAATATTTCCACAGTATTTTATATATGATTGGACATGATAAGTATAAAAATTGAACTTCCTCTAATAAGAGTTCCATAATAATAAATAAGAGTTAGATATTCAGCCTCAGACTTTTCTACTTAACACTTCTAGAACTTATTGCTCTGTAGGGCAGGACATGGTGACTATAAACAGCCTGCCTGTTTGGCTAAAGTCATGTTACAGCTTGGCAGGCTTGTTTGTTTGTGGAATGAATAGCATGATACGAATCATTGGTTTTATGGTTTTTCTTTCATTTCCTTGACACTGTAACAGTTTCTCTGTAGCAAGTATTAAGCCTAAATCAGTTTGTCTGTCCTAGACTGGCGCAGCACAGTAGAAATTATTATTAGCAGATTAAACAGAGGGGAAAAGGCAGTAACCACAGAGTGAGCATGTGACATTTGAGCAACTTCAATAGTGGCATTCAGGCATTGCATGCTTCACAGGGCACGCACAAACACATGAATAGAGTTCATACCTGGCTGACACAACATTCTGGCTATGAATGAATGTTTGTTCCAGCCTTAAGTAGTCAGCTTGATCACCAATGAGCTGGAGGGGAGTCAGCATAGCTGAGCATAGGACACGACAGGAGCCACGACTCAGGGAGGTGATCACAAATGCCACACAGGCATGCAGACACTCACTAAGAGAGAGAGAGCAAGAGCAACAGTGTCGACTGATTAGCTGGTGAAAACATGCTTTTCTAGCATCATTTTTAGATGTAAATAACTACAGCATGAGTACCTTTAGAACAGTATTTAATTTAGATGGTCTATCAAAGTTGAAGAAATCAGTTCTCAGACTTTCAGTTTAACACTTCTTGGACTGCTCTGCAGGGCAGGACATGATAGCCATAAAATACAGGTATTACCAGCTTGGATAAAGTCATATCATGTTTTGCCAAGTTTCTTTGTTTGTCTGTGGAAAGAATTGCATGATGTCCGTCAATGGTTTTATGGTTTTCCTTTCATTACTTTACAAGTATTTAATTTATTGGTATTGGGTCAAAAATAGTTGATCCTATGATTAACTGATACAAACATTTCTTTGTAGCTTTTGATTAATTTAATAGCCACATGTTAATTGTTATGAATAATTGTGTAGTTTAGCTAGATTTTTGAAAGAAATCCATCTATAAGGTCTCAGTATTATTTTAGGAAGTTTATTCATGTATAAAGAGAATTCTGGTGGCATTTTACTATTTATTTACAATGAACTGAATAAATGATACAGACATACGAACAAAAAAGGACAGTAGCATGAGCCAACCAGAACCATCACTGCTCATGTTGTGTCTTTTAATGAATGTGCTGGACAACACTACACAGCATTGTCTTTGGGATGGAGGAAGAGTAACATTTGTGTGAGAAAGAGCACACAAAACTTAAAAGATCCTATGAAGATTATGTATTAGAAAATAAAGAGTTACATTTGAATATGCTGTGTGTTGACATGCATGTGTGTCGGTGACGCTATTAGTTTCCAGACTGTATTTAGAGTGGGCGTGGGAGAAGATTGAAAAGCTGATGAGCTTTTGAGCTGTCTGCGAGCTTGGTCTAATGAGTCATTTCAATTGAACTTCCTGTTTGAAGATTTTGCAGAGGCAAGCAGGTGTCAGCACATTTTACAGTCGCACATACACTTTGTTATGCTGTATTTTACAGTTTTCCCATAGAAATAAGACCATTTCTCACTATCAGATTATACAGATCTTCTATAGAGCTTCTGCCATTTGACACTTCTGACGTTGTTAAACTAAGAATCCAGTGTCTTCAGTCACCAAAGGAGGCAAATCTTAATAATCTCCCTGAGTGTCCACATACTGCTATTCTTTGACATGACCAAAGCCCTGGAGTAACAAGGGGCTCTGGGATGTGAGGATGGCTTTTGTTCATATGGGTTCACTACTTATATAACAGTTCAACTGAAGATGAAGATATGATGTATTTCCTGTTATGCATTTCCAAATCTGAACAATAAATTGTTATTCAGTCAGTCTGCGTCTGCTTTCATGCCATTTGTTACACATTAGAAAGCTATGTTGCATTCAAAGTAGGTGTCATAAATAACAATACACCGTCACGTCAGCAGCTTTGGGCCACTCCGCCTGGTTAAGCTGGGAGAGGATAACCGGTCTGTTCGCACTGCAGCTAAAAAAAATCAAGAAGAAAAGCAGCTACGACAAGCCGGCCGAACAGGTAAGAGACCGGAAATTTACCTTCAAAGTAATTGTGAAAAAACGGCTCTTAATTTAAACAAATTCAGAAGCATAATTTTTAGCTGTGGTTGCTCAACCTTGACATGAAAGAGCGATCAAAGGACAATAACAACGTTTTAAGGCCGGGAAATTAAACAGGTGCTATCAAAGTATTATTATTATTATTATTATTTATTATTATTATTATTACATTCTTGACTTTTTAAATGGCCGTGACAAAATTAAAGCATTAAAATATAATGTGTAGAGGTCGAAGGCACTCTTAAGCCGTGAATTTTGGTGTTATTTGGGTTTCAAGCGGACGGAACAAGAAACGCATGTGCAGAAAATCCTTTTATTTTGAAAATCCTCAGATCGGCCGACCTGTCACAGGTGAGTGAGAGTCAGAGCTAATTATAAACGTGACTCAAGTAAGTCCAGAGGAGCTGCTGCTGCGTTTAAATCTAACAGAAAGTTGATTGTGTAAAGGATAACTCACACCGGTGGGGAAACACATACCGGTTCACCTTCAACATCAAAAAATTAACCAGTTTTGCTCATCATGAGGGAAGATGCGGCTGTGAGTATTAAAAAAATTCAAATAAATAGCGAATGATCAGTGTGAGACTGTTACAAGCTAATTAGAATGTGCAGGCTGACGCTTTGAGGAGGTTTAAAACTTTCCATTGTCAGAAACAGCAGCTTCATTGTTGGTAATCGGTTACTTTGATTTGTTTGAATATTGTAGGAAAATATCGAGGGAGGGGACGGACACGGAGAGGCGACAACATCAGAAACTGCATCTGGAGAGAGACGACGTGTGAGTACTTAAAAGTGCACTACTCAATGAACCACTCAAAAGATACTACAGTTTTCACATTATGTCCTCAGACTGTCAAACACTGATCTCTTCATGGTTTCATGTGTCGTCGCCAGTTTCTCTGTACTGCTGCTGGCATGTTGTGTTGTTTTTGTTAAGGCAAACGAACTAGATTGACATACCCAGAATATCAAGATGCCTCCTGTCATGCATGCCTTTTGCACAGCAAAGCTAAGTTTGTGCGATCACTGCTGTTTGACTCCTGTCAATCACAAACATACATTGATACGTTTCATTTCTAAACACGAGATTCTACAGGAGGAGGAGGCTTACATGATTTCATTTTAAAGTAGATGTTGCGTGACTTCTTTATGTCGTGCAACAGTCTAGTTTAAAAGTACAGCTGCTTTTAAGCCTCTACATACTGTATGTACTGTGGAATAAAAGTAAAAGAAGAACCTTCATCCTTAAGTCTCAGAAAGTTACATGTAGCTATTTTGTTTAGATAATCGTCATCATTTTAACTGCAATCTGAAAATATTCCATTGATACCAAACTATCACTGGTATTGTACTCGCTGGCTCACAATAAAGAAAAATGGACCATAATCCATGCATGTTATCTTTATAGAGTATCGTGGAACTGCAGAATATGCTGAGAAGAGTTTCCCAGAGTCCTTTCCATAATCAGTACAAGGTGAGCAGACACAAATGCACACTCTTGCTTTCGATCTACAATCCATACTTTCTTTGGAGGAAGAAGAGAGGGGGGAAAGTGAGGGGGGGTGTCAGAATTTCAGGTTGTCTAAAAATTTTGACATAATACCTAAAATTTGGTGTGTTATTTGTTTTTAGTTATTTTCTCAAAAGTTTAAATTAGTAGGTCACAATTTGTGACAACCTGAAATTTTGACAAATGAATGGCAAAAAAAAGAAACCACAGAGGGTAGAAACCAGTTTTTCACCTACACAGAACTGCAGGTTATGTAAAATTTTCGAGAAGCATTGGTTCCCCTGCATGAGCACAGATGTGCCTCTGTCATACATGTGAGTTATGGTTTAAACGGCGCCAAATTATGAGTTTCTGTTTAATAGACAGGTGTGGAAGTGCATGCCGCATGCTTTGAAAAGTGTATTTATTGATTAGCATTTCAGGCAACTAACACATGATACATCCTCCAAATGTCATTATGTAAATGGTTCACTCTAGAAATTTTTTTTAGTGTCAGTGACTTTTTGCCCACAGGGTGGTGAGTGGTCAGCTGCTGCTACAGATGTGACAGACAACGTTGAACCACAGGTGAGAAGAAGCCCCCCCCCCTCTCTTTTTTTTTTTTTTTTTAAGTTTGTGACACTGTTAATTTAAACTCATGTTTGTGTTTTTATAAGTCCTCCTTTTCTGTCTGTGTCACGGGTTAAAGCCGCACCCTTTGTCTAATCACGCTAACTGTTATCAAGAGATCTTGTCTGACTGGACTTTTCTATTAATAAAGTGCCTTGTCAGCATGTTGTAAATGGCCTGTATTTGTAAAGCGCTTTACTAGTCCCTGAGGACCCCAAAGCGCTTTACACATCCAGTCATCCACCCATTCACACACACATTCACACACTGTAGCGATTAATCTTAGACTGTCATTAAAAGAAGCATATCTTCGTGATGCTTTCCAAATGACTTTGCGAGAGGCACTATTCTGGTATGTGGCCATTGAAATATTAAGAAAAGATCAATTATGGGCAATACTGAAGCAACTAAAGTTAAACTTGTCATAAATACTACCCTGCTGCCACCCTACCCTGTGACAGTCTGTGTAATTGTTTCAGGAACATTTCCTGTTAAGCCCTGAGATATGTTTTTGTATGTTTGCATGACATGACTAAAATCACTTCCTTTACTCTCCTTTTAAAAGAGGAATGGAGTCAATGGGAGTTCTTCCAGGATGAACCCTTTCTATGCATATTACCTGGTATGTATATTACACTGATTTCATGCTTTTAAACCCAGATGACAACATCACGTTTCTGTTTTGAGGTTGTTTTTTTTTTTGTTTTTTTTTTTAAAAGAATAATGTTGTGCTCCACTATCAGGAAAACAAAGGTGACATAACAGAGGACAAAAGAAAGAAAACTTCGGAGAGCGTCGACTGGGATTCCATGTTTGTGCCTCCACCTGACTTTCAGAACTCTCCTCTGGATCTTCCCTCTGAAAATAAGACTGAGGAAAATGGAGGCATGTTTCCTGAACCCAAGAACAACCTGTTCAAAAGCCAAAATGACAACAATGACCAAGACCTCTTCCACAGATCAGTACCAAGTCATAATGCAACTGCTAATGGTTTTCATGATGTGACCCTGAACTCTCCAAACTTATTTAAAGCAAGTCCGGCTCATGGGCAGAACCTCTCTAAGAGTTTTCCGTCCAGAAGCTCTGACCTTTTTAAAGGCGAAGAGGACGATCTTTTCCAGGCCGTTAAAAATGAAGATTTATTCGAAACTGCCTGGGCTAAGAAGGCAGGAACTTTTGATAAACCTGCCAGTACATTTGTAGACCCATTCACATCTCCTTTAAATAAGGAGGATGATCTGTTCCAGACTCCAAAATCTGCTGTGGCAAATTCATTTTATACTGCCACTGAGAAGGTGGATGATCTGTTTCAGTCACCACAGCCATTTTACACTGCCCCAACCAAAGAAACTGATTTATTTCAGGCAGATTCAACAAAGGAAGACAGACAAGATACTAAAGAGAAGGAACTTGTTGGCTTGTCTTTTAAAGAAAATTTGAGCGCATTTTCCACTTCATCGACGAATTCAGTTGATCCATTCGCAAGCCCGATCACAAAGGATTTATTCCAAGATGTCTCCAGTTTGGGTGACCCATTTGGTTCCACTCCCTTTACAAAATATGACCCTTTCCAGGACGTTTCTAGTGGGACCCCAGACATTTTTCAGCGACTTCCATCACGGAGAAAGGCCTCCAAAAATATTGCCTCAAATTCCTCATACTCTTCTCTTAACAGTCCTTCAGAATTGAAATTGGATGTGCCAGACGCATCATCTTCACATGTATTTAAAAAATCAAAAGCTCCGCCACCAGTTCCACCAAAGCCTTTCCAAAAGCCACAAGAGATTACCTTGACAACTCCTCAGGGAACCAAGCATGACATTCTTCAGCCGACCCCCATCATTCAGGCCGGGGATCTGTCTGACTCACCCGGCCAATCTCCAAGTAGAATGAACAACGTATGTAACAACCATCATTCATTATCTGTACATTCAAGTGTGCTGTGGTGAAGTTCCCTTTGTCCTGTAGGATGTACAGTATATCAGCAGCAAAGTTTAACTCTGATTTATACGACATGCGCCTGATAGATTCTTTTATAATCAATTTCACAGATGCAGTCTTTTAAACGTCCGCCGAAGCCGCTTCCTCGAATTCGACATCGAAGGCCGGAACGGCCACCACAGCCAGAAAAGCCACCAAAACCAGAAATTGCACCACAGTTGGAATCCCCTGTAGGCTAAAAACTGAGTTTTCTGCTTGTTGAACTGACAAATACACTGGATTTACTTTGCTTTTAACAGTCTTCTTTGTCTCCTCGCTGCTGTATTTAGAGTGAACCTGAACCAAGTGTACCGAAGGTCTCTCCCAAACCATCCTTCAAAAATCTAAAACCGATTACTCGCCGTAAACAAAAAACTCCGGTACGCCATGGGGTTTAAATTTCAAATTTATGTGACTAATTGGTTTGCACATTAAATATAATAAGAGCTTAAAACAGCAGTTTTTTAAATGATCCTCTGAATAGGAAATATTCTTTTTATAAATATTTATTTATTATAATTGTGCAGGAAATGAAATCAGTGGAGCCTGAGAACTATGTTGTCTTTGAAGACATCCTGCTTATTGGGCAGGTAAGTTTCATTAATCAAATATGAGACTTTGCAAACATCACAAATTTGCCAGAGATTGCGATGAAGATGGGGACTTTCTACAGAAAGACGGAGGCAACACTGTTTCTGAGATCCTATGGAAATGTTGGATGGAATGAACATTAAGACACTTTTACTACTGGATAATGTCAGTAGGCTTAATATCCCTTCCATATAAAGATACAAGACCAGTGAAGCTAAATGCTTACCTTTATGGCTACCAATCGATCACATTCAAGGCAGTTTGTCTATTGGAAAATGTTATTATCGAATGATGAACTGACGCTGTATATTGACCTGATGGTAAAGAGAGACAATCTGAAATGGAAGCCAAACCTCACTGGGCGCAGGAATGCACTCTGTTTAGGGTGGATATGCATACTAAAACTAAATGGCACCACCACTGCGTCACAAAAGCTCTTCTGCTGTTGTTGCACAAACACATATTGTAACATGAATTATTACAAGAGGGTGGGCAACTGGCAATATAAAGATCTGTTTTATTAACATCTTAAAACAGGAAAGGTGTGTGGAAGACTGGCCTGATGACAGTCCTCAGCTAGACCCAAACTTCAAACCTGTAAGGACACATTTCTTAAAATTGACCTTAGAGAACATCATGAACCCATGTCTATGCAAAATTATGCTAAAAACATTCAAGCTACTAAACCTGTGATATTTTTTTCCCCTAGTCAGGAACACTGAGACTGCGAAGGGAGTCGCTGAAGGTCAGACACCGTTTGTTATTTGACTAGCTTTTATTTATTTATTTTTAATCGTTATTTTAACCCTCTCAGGCTCAAATTAAGTTTTAGTTGCTAATGCACAACCAAGTCCTGCAGTGGTACTTCTGAGTAAAAAAAACTCATAAAATATGTATGTGGGGTAATCAGGTTGTTAGTGTTTTAACTGTTGCAAATCTGCAACGCCTGCCTTGAGAGGGTTAAACCAAAAAGAAGCTAAAAGTCAAAAATATTTTCTTTAGGCAATGGCTGATTCTGATGGAGGAAGTAGTGAAGATGGGAGTCTCAGCAAGAGCAAGGTATCATCTATCTCATTTTATTCACTGTTACACATTCCCGGCTGTTTTACATCCATATGTCTTGCATGTAGCTTCACCTCCGGTATTTCTTATAGAAAAAGAACAAGACATTCAGAATGTCCCACTTGTCCAGGAGAGGGTCAAAGGTACGCTACCAAAAACAGTTTCCCTGCTTCTTTCTGTGTGACTGTTTCTCATTTTAATGCCAAGGATTCTCACCTTTTAGAGCAAGTCTCCTGATGACATAAATAACGGGAAGAGCAACACGCCGCCCCTCACGAGTAAATCATCCAAGGTAACACTAGATTGTCCAAATTCTCTGTGGTTGGGCAATATTAAAGGATAAAACTGGGAAAAAGGGAAAACATTATTCTAGGAAGAACAAATAAAATTATCAATGCTTTTAGAAATGGTTCAAGTGGGAAACATTCCTGTGTCTCGGGTGATCTGTGCCTTGGGTAACCTTTCAACTGCTAGGCAAATCTGTAAACCACTACACTCCCAATAGTTTAGAATTTCCTTAAAGTTTTATAGTTAAAGTAATAAATATTAATAAAACCTGGGCATGCCATTTGCTTGCTTCACTGTAAAGTTGGTCATTATTAGATTCCTAGCGAACACACTAATTTAAAAGTGTCGTTCTTATTTTCAGGAACAGTTTTCAGAGCTGCACATGTCTGCAGAAGAGCTTGAAGATAACAAGGAGATGGACTACAAAGTATAGATTATGTTCCTCCCTCTTCTAACATTTCAGTAGAATTCATAACTTTGTTCATTAACAGCATGTTTGTATTACCAGAAGAAAACTGTGAAGCCAAAGGTTAGTCACCTGTTTAGGAGACCATCTGCCAATTCTCCTGTGATGGAGGAAAAGGACATGAATGGACATTCACCTTATGCATCAAAGGTAGGTTGTGTGAATGTGTAGTTAGTATGGATACATGAATTTCCCCCAATTTTTGTGTAAATGCTTTGAGTTGCTGCCATGTGATTGGGGCCTGATATCTGCATTAACAATGGATAATGTGCATTTTACAGGGGGCAGCTTTGGAGCAAAGCAGTGGTGAAGAGGGGGAAGAAGGGGAAACTCACGGAGAGGTTCATGCTCTGAAATTTGTTTGCTTTTGTTATGCTTATGTTAAATAACAGAGTCTGCAGACTGCCGTGCATTTTAAGAAATCTGGTCTTTTCTCTCTCCAGAAAACCAAAAAGTCATTGAAAGTGAAGTTTGTGCCACGCAGAGGATTCGTCATTGCTCCAGTTAAGGTATTACTTACACACACACACACACACACACACACACACACACACACACACACACACACACACACACACACACAGCACTATTTAAATTTCAGATTCTACTGCTTTGTAAGTAAAAATCATGTGATTTGCAAAAAAAAACAGTTTAAAAAAAATGCAAAAATGTTTTAAACCATTTTCTCTTCAGACAAATGATGATTCAAAGGGAGCTCATGGTTATACACCTCATAAAGGCTCAAAGGTAGGAGTGTGTAAACTAGGACTCCTGTAGTTTGGACATTGCATGTGATGTTGCTCAAATGTCGTATTTGTGGTATGAAGGCATTTCACATTCTTGAAATTGTTGTTTTTTCCATGTAGGAGAAATCACATGACGGAGCTTTTGGTGCACATGGCTACACACCTGATAAGAAGGTAATAGTCAGATCTGGCTTGCATAAACCTGTCTTCTATAACTCAGTGTCCTGTTTATAACCAGTTTGCTTACCCTTTAAAAAAGGCAAAGAAACAGAGTTGTCATGGTTTTGTTTTTAAGCACTTTTTATAGTAGAATGAAAATAAGTAAATCGGTACATAAAAAAGATGTATTCTTAACTAACCTAATTGTCATTACTTATAATATTATGTTTAGTTTTTGTAATGAATTACTATTTTTGATTACATTCCATATTAATTACTATTTAGAAACCTTGTAGTTTGAAATGGTATTTGATGTAATGAAGCCTTGTAATCACTCTGTCATCACTCTGCCCACCAATATTGTCATATTGTGACGTTAACATCAGAACTGATAAATTAAATTATCACATGAGATGGGAAATTCAAATTGCAAGCTTACCAGGAGTTGTACCAATGAAAGGGGAAATATTTTCTTCTATCTTACTATAATACACGGAATCTGTTTGCCTGCAATTAAGAGTTGCGCAATAAAATTTGACATGCATATTTTGGCTCCTTGAAAATTATCTCTATCATATTATGTCTTCATGTTGCCAAGCAACCACCTACCTACCAACGGGCTTAAACTGTACTCTTTATAGCATTGTATGATATTGAATTTCACAACGCTAAGATGTTGTTTATAGCCACAAAATTAGAACGATGCCTCCTATGATACGTGTTGTTGCCTAGCAACCACCTGACAATGGACTAAAATCACAGACCAAGTAATACTGCGCCATGAGCATGTACTAGTATTATTGAATGCATGAGTTAAATGTGACTCAGTGAACCCACCTTAAATCTTAATAGGACAAGTTTGCTTTGTTTGGATTGGCCGTCTTTCATTTCATACTTTAGAGATGATTGTGTCCTCTAAAGTTTAAAAAGATTATTGGATTATGCAAACTTAAGTTATTGGTTTCCTCTGAAGGGGAAAAATAAGCCTTCTGTATCGCCTTTAGTAGCTTTTGTATGCTTTGTGAATGACTTGTCCTCAGCAGGATTTAGTTACAGCTTTATGGGTGAATTCATAACAGATTGAATATTCAGGAATTTTATTATAATATTTTTGCTCTGAGTAATACTGTCTGGATTCAGGATGAGTGATGAGTTTTTGATTTCTGATTTTCATAAAGTTTCTTCTTTTCTTAATCTGATAAAGACCAGCTGGTGTGCAGAGGAGCTAGAAAGTGAAGAGCTACATGAAATGGAGGACTGCAAACCGGTATTTTAGATTTAGATTTTTTTTTTTTTATTATTATTTTAAATTTCTCATATTTGTGTTTTGTAACAGTACCATAAAATCTTTGAAACAAGGTATGATGCAACAAAAAGAGCAATTTGGACAGTTTTTTTTTTTTTTTTGCCGAGTAACTTGGAAAAATGATTCTGATCTATTCATGCTGTTAAATACATCTTTGTGCCATCACCATGACAAATAAAATTGTCTTTTCCCTGTTAGAAAAAATCCAAACCTAAACCTCCCCGTCCTGTGCCACGAAAACCTAAGACAGCCAAGGGACAGAGCGAGCCAATCGGATTCAGCTACCACACACCCCAGCAGGCATCAAGTGTATGTTTATCGAACAAACATTGGCATAACACACTATTGCTAACACTTATTGAGCTTTGGGTTTCATTTATTTATTTCGCGCAGAATGTGTTTGCCGAGGACTACACGGCAGACAGAGATTTCAGGAGTCCCGGAGAGATGTATGATGAAGATGAACAAGATGAAGTGGACTTCTACAAACTGGTACTCATTTCACTTTGATTTACTTCTATTGCTTTCTTTTGCCATCATGTAATATATGACTGAAAAATACTTGTTTTTTCTCCCCTGCCAACAGAAAAAGACCTCAAAACTTCCAAAGTCCCCCAAAAAAGTTCCCAAAAAACTGAAACGCAAGGTTTGCTAAACTTTTCAGGAGTTTTTCTTATTGCTGTCTGGTCTTCAGGTACAAGACCGCATCATTACTCTGTTGTTTTTTTTATAGGGCAAAGTCACACATGCAGAGAGTGAAGATCCACCAGGAGCTAGCAACTACCTATCAGAGGCTGCTAGGGTGAGTTCACGGCTTTTAACATGAACAAAACTGAATCTCCAAACGTTGAATCTGTTCATCTGGACGTAGCGTTTTGTGGGAGAAACGTTTCGTCACTCATCCAAGTGACTTCTTCAGTCTCAGCTGACTGCAGGTTTCCCCAAACCTTATAAACAGTACATTTGTATAATGACTGAAACCAGCCCACTGAAGGAACAATGGGCTGTGAGGTCAGTTCCTTAATCATAATTATGCAAATTCTCATGACCATTGATCAACAATCACTGACCAAAACCCACTGATCAAAGAACACTGATCAATGTCCATGAGTACCATTCACAGAGAGTTGGGGAATGGCTGCAATCACAGCATTGTAAGATGGCGAAAGATGTACCCTTAGGCCCCCTCCTCGATTCAGAGATGGTCTTTCCCTTTTCACGTAAATGGCCTCCTTGGTAGCTCTTCTGTGTTGTGTCATCCGCTTCGCTAGAGGTTGTTTGGTTTCCCCGATGTATAAATCCTGGCAATCCTCCTGGCACTTAACAGCGTACACTATGTTACTCTGTTTGTGTCGGGGGACCCGATCCTTGGGGTGGACCAATTTTTGGCGCAGCGTATTTTGGGGTTTAAAAGCCACAGAGATGTGGCGTTTAGAAAAAATGCGTCTCAACTGTTCCGATACTCCTGACACATATGGGATCACTACAGGTTTTCGCTTGGGCAGCGGTTGTCCTTCTCTCCTGGATCGGCTGGAGCTTTCTTTAGGTGTCTTTCCAGCTTTGACAAAAGTCCAGCTGGGATAACCACATTTACTCAGGGCCTTCTACGTTTCTCCCACAAAACGCTACGTCCAGATGAACAGATGCAACTTTTGGAGATTTACTTTCCTGGATGATTGAGAATGCATCAAGACAAACAAAACTGAATGTTACAAAAGTACTTTTACTTACACAGCAATGAACAGTGTGTCCATAACTATTATCTAGTCAAACCAGTATTAATGTCCTCATAAGAAGCATTTGCTTCCTCTCAGGTTATTCTGGGTTGTGATACACATTCTTGACTTGGCTTTGAGTTTCATAACAACTTCAGGCTCAGTTAAAAATTTCCCATTGAATCATCTTCATGGAGAATTTTACCTTTAATCTTTAAAATAACAATGCTGTCATGGTAAACTTTGAACACATATCAGTGCTGGGTACAGCGTTGTTACCAGTTTTGCTATTTTACACTAATAACTCTGTTCTAAGCTTAATTTAGTAAATCAAGAGTGTGTTGCTGTGACAGAACCGAAGCCTAAAACAGGATCAAACAAATTGTTCTGAGTGATTTCCTTTCCTTGCCTTAAGGACACTTTGTCGTTATTTATACAAGGCAAACTTTAGTTTCTCAGTCGTCGGCTGCTTTTTGACGGTGAAATGTTTTCGTCCTCACTGCTGCCTTCGTTCTGTTGCTCTCTGGACCACATTCCTTTGACATGCGGCCAGACTGGTTTAGTTGCATAGTCTGACACACCAACTGCAACTTGATATGTGCAAGGGCTCAGCTAATGCTATGTTTTGATAAGTCATGTATGAATGTGTGCTGCAGAGACTTGTTGACTCATTCACTGGTTTGTTTTTGGTCACGTCCACCCCTCCTTTCCATTTTAGGCAGAGTGGCGGGCTGCTCAGATGGATGAGCAGGCTTTGGCAGAAAATGAGACTGAAGATGATGATGGGGTCAGTTTTTGTTTTCGTTCTTTTTTTTTTTTAAACACTGCAGATACTCAGTTTTAAACAGGCTTGTTTACTGATCTTTCAAGTAAACTGTCATGCTTCATTTTCACAGGACACTGATAGTTTGATGGAGTGGTGGAACACAGTGGAGCGTGAGTCACAATCAGACTTGTTCACATTCAAATAAAGGAAGCTAACACTTTGACATATCTTCAAAGGTTAAATAACACCTGTTGCTTGTTTTGCATTACAGAATGGGACGAGGTGGCATCAGACGATGAGGAGATAGTCATGAAAGATGACTCCAAGTATGTGCAGTAATTTACAGCTTGATACCAGAAGTTAATGTTGTGGTAATCTGTTATTCAGTAAATAAGTATAGTTACTGAGAAAAAGATCTTATAACCCCTCCTTTTTAAAATATTTTTTCTAGGCAAATGGGAAATGAGTGCAGTGTTTATTTTGGGGGTTTTTTTGTTGGTTTTTTGAAATGTTTAAAAACGCGTGGAAATACAGTAAATAAGGTGAACTAGTTTCTAATGTGGTTGAAAGTTAATTATCAGGTATGGACCACCTTTATTCCTTGTAATCGGCTGTACTCTCTTAATGAAGCTTTCTTATAAAAGCTCTTCTTTGCCCTGTTGGCTGCCTTCTGCTCTGTTCCCTGTCATTTTGATCCCATTGATGTCATTTTGATTTTATGGACAAACTACACACCATGCAGATGGAATTCTTTTATAATTTGTTGTGAATCATTTTGGTGGTGCAAAATTTAGCCTGGAAAAAATCTGTGATATTGGTTCACTTATATTCTGGCTAAACTGGGAGCCAGGAATATTGGCCTCTTCAGGTCAGGTTAGCAGACAAGCTGATGGGATCCCAGATGTTATTTGATCAAGAATCCGATTTTAACTCGCTGCTTCCAATTCTCTACTTTGGCTCTCAATTATTTCCCAGGTCGTTCACCATATTGGCAGACAAGGTTCATCGAGGCCTGCGTGTATTCAACAAGGTCTTCACAGAGCGAGCTGAGGTCCTTTGGCAGGACATCATCAAGCTCCACGCCATTGCTGATGACATCAACGAGTTCCACCAGAAAGCCAAGATTGCTGGCATCACTGGTGGCACCACCACAGCTGTGGGCGGTGTGACAGCTATTGCTGGCTTAGCTCTGGCACCCTTCACTTTTGGTGCCTCTCTGGTAATTACAGCTGTTGGTGTGGGTGTGGCGGCAGCTGGAGGAATAACTTCGGCCTCTGCAGCCATCTCGGACAATGTTAACAACATGCAGGACCAGAAGAAGGTAAGCTGCAGTTTTATAAAGCGCAGTGCCGTGGATCTCAGAGCAGTGTTTTTACTTCTCATTTGAGGATTTAATGCAACTTTTTTGTAAAAGCTAAAAATGACTATCACGTCTCATCTCGTGCTTGAACCTGCCTTTTTCTTTTCTGACTCTCTTTAGGTTGAGATAGTGCTGCAAGAGTATGAGACTCACCTGCTGGACATCAACAAAATCCTCCACTTTGTCAATGAGGGCTTGTACAAACTGCGAGGCCATCCGTTTCTCAGGTCTGGCACCCAGCATTACTCAGAGGACTGGGAGATCCGCAGGGCCGTCCAAATGATAAGCTTGGTCGACTCCCCCGTGATGCGAGCGACGGAAATAACTGACGGAGCGGTGGCCTCAGTGCAAGGACTCTTTAAAGGCATGGATAAGTACTTCACCAAGGACTCCAGGGAGCTGAAGAAAAGCTGCAAGACGGAGATGGTAGCTAGACTAAAACAAGTTGCAGCTGTGCTCAATGACACAATAGTGGAACTTAACACCATCAGAGAGGAGCTTCAGGAGACCACTGGAAGTATTTGAGCAACTCCAGCACATTGCTACTCATCTATAAAAGATTACCAACACCCTCTCCTGGCTCAGTGATGGAACTGTTGATTCATTTTGCACCTGCCATTAAATATGAAGTTTCAGACTGGTTTATTCTATTCGAGGTGCTTCGAGTAAATTACAACTGTGCTGCAAGGAATGCAACACATGTGACGCTTGTAATGATCACTTTGGCTGCAGACAATACAATGCAGTTTCATGATTGACTTGATTTCATGATTAAAATGTTTGCAGTGGAAGTATTAGTAGTATTGTGTTTGGTAAATTTTACTCTCGCAACTATTTTTTTATTATCTGTAAGATCAACTTTAGTAATTGAAGAGCTGAACCCATTTTAATTGTTTAGAGAAAATGTGACAGTGCTTCATATTCACAATCAAAGAAATGTTTGGGTAATTTATTGAATATGTTAATTTATTTTTAATATATCATTGTACTGCTCTCCTAAAAACAAGCCTAAAGTTTATAAAGAGAAATAACCCATTTGCATGCGCATTATGATGATTTTTTTTTATTATAATTTTTTTTTATACTGGTGATGTGTCACTATAATGCAGCTTTTAACTGGTATTTTTTTTGTTTGTTGTTGAATTATATTACATGGCATGGATTTGAGATGCTCTGTGCTGCAAGATATATTATAGATTCATATAGATTTTACTTTGTTACTTTAACATTTTCCTTTTCTGACGAGTTATTCTGACTCTGTACATAGAGCAACCCTTTTTCTTCCTTTTTTTGGTAATCTGAATGAGCCTCTATATTAACTGCTATATTGAACCTGACTATGAATAAAGGAAGGCTTTAGTTTGTGAATCTTCCTGCATTAGTTTTAACCTGAGTAAGATGTATTTGTCAAGACAGTGAAATAAAGAAATATGCTCGTGTAACACTGAACCTATGTGTACTTCTATAATTTGACTTGGCAAACCTAACATAAATAGACATGAAATTAGCATTAGAGCACAGTAAGTATATATTATGGTAGAATTAAAGACTTGGCCCACAGTTTGACGCTAGTTTCTTCATTTTGTGTTTTGGCTGTCAAAAGCAAGTTGTAAAACTATAGAAAATTTGCTTTAAAAATGAAGTCTTGAATAGAAAAAATACCAAAACAAATAAAAATCCAAAGAAATGAACAGGAAGCTGTTTTGTTAGTAAATTGGTTTGTAGGGTGGAGAAGTGTATTGGGGAGGAGCTAGAATAAAAAGTTTGTTTGCAACATTGTATCTGTGAGTATTTACTGTCATAATTAAAATGCTAGAATCAAATGTTTGGGTTACAGAACTGTGATTCAAAAAAAAAAAAAAAAAAAAAAAAAGACAGTGGAGGCACTCATTTTTCACCTCATATAATCTATCCAATATACTAAGGCTACGTCCACACGTACACGGGTATTTTTGAAAACGGAGATTTTCCGTTTTCGTTTTTAAAACTAATCCCGTCCACACGTAAACGCAGAAATGAAGGAAAACGCTGCTAGGAACATGCCAAAGCAGCAGGTGGCGATATATTCCTAACCGTGTAGAAATGTTGGCCAATCAGAAGTCTAGGAGCCTCGGTGGGAAATAGTAAACAAAGATGGGGCATAGAAGCAGAACCGAGTCGTATGTGTGGAGGGACAGTAACTGTGTGTGTATAAGTAAGCATTTAAACACCGCAGAGAGTACAATTAACGGTAACAGTATTGTAGAAATTAATTTCACCGAAACAATAACGTGGCGCACAGTGTGACGTCAAAAAAGGCGCACACCTATGACGCTGCGTTTTCTCCGTTTTCCTCGTCCACACGTAAATGCAAAAACGGAGTTTTCGAAAATATCCACCCTGGCAGGCGTTTTTAGAAATCTCCGTTTTCAGTGACCGAAAACGCCGTTTACGTGTGGACGAAAGGTGCAAACGCATAGAAAAATCTGCGTTTTCAAAAATACCCGGGTACGTGTGGACGTAGCCTAAGACTCCTTCACAGGACAGCTAGTTTATTCCATCTTGTCTAGGTGACTGCTAATGCACACACTGAGTCATGTCTTTGTCCAAAAATGAAAAATCAAAAAAGCTTTAAAAGATTCTGCTGTTAAGAAATATCATTTAAAAGAAAGGTGAGAAGAGCACACCTTATAGGTTAAGAATGTTTTAGCCATTAGCAGCTAACAATAAGACAACTTTAAGGTGTGAAAAATCATGATTCTTAATATTTCTTAATTTCTTAAAAAAACAACAACAACAACAACCACCACAGAGAGTAAAATATCAGAAAGTCCCTGTCCAACTGATGTGACACAAAGGTGAGTTCATATACTGGAAACTAAAAGCAATCATTTGTATTGACAATTTCAGCTGAAAGCTTCGCAACACTGACATCAAGTGGCATTAGACACACTCAACCAGTGTGCCATGGGGTAGGTAAGGTATTTTGAGGAATCCAAAGAGTCAGAGGCTGATGAAAGAGCATTTAAAAGTACCACAGTGACACTGCTTAATAATTGAAAAAGAAAACAAATCTCTAATGCACTTTGGGTCGACTTTTCTTGTTTAAATGTTCTAAAGGCTAGAAAAAAAGGAGACGTCCACACAAAAAGGTTCAGACAGTTTTCATAGGGCATGTTTGAGGTGTGTGTTTTTTTAATTAAAAAGAAAAATTGATAGAAGCAAATTACTTTCAATACAATTCCATGCTATTCTGTTCAATTCATATAGCTCCAAATCACAATGCTGTCGCCTAAAGGTTCTTTATATTGTAAGAAAACACAGAAAAAGCCAGGACGGTCCCACTGTGAGCAAGCACTTTTGGTGACAGTGGGAAGGAGAAAAAAAACTTTTAACAGGAAGAAACCTGCAGCAAAACAAGGCTCAAGGAGGAGCAGCCATCTGCCGTGACCGGTTATTAGACAATCGCACTACCATTGATTCTGTACCAACATCAGTGTTGGTAGTGATACTGCAGATATCGGATACATCCCCCACATCTATTTGAATATAGTGGGAAGGATAGTAGAAAGGAGAATTAGAGCCACATAAAGAAAAACAAATTATTGATCATTTTGAGGAAAAAAAAGTCAAAATGTGGAGATTACAGTTTTTGCTACTGCCACAGTTGCTATGACCTCTGAGTTAGTGAAATTGTACTTCAGAATCAGTTTTAGTGACAACAAAGGAAATTATTTTCCTTTTATCACATAAACATAAACTTGGAAAAATGCATTTGTACAAAATGAAACATTATCGATGATTAGACATCAGAAGAGGATGTACCATTATCACAAAATGTGCGTAGCTGGCCTAGCAGTTTATCTTCAAACAAGAAATGTAATCTGCACATTTTTTTCTCTCAAAGTAAAATTCTGAAGATAAAAGTCAAAACAGGACTTTTTCTACAATTAAAATTAGGACTTTAATCTCGAAATTTTGACTTTATTCTCAAAACTATCAATATTTTTCTTAATGTGGTGCTAATACTCAATAAGTAAGAGGACAGAGAATGTTAAAAAAAAGTCTTAGAAAACTAAGACTACCATTAAAAAAAAATTAATCTAATCCTTTTTAATCCTTTGGCAACTGAAATGAAGAAAACTGCTCAGTCAGTCAGCTCAAGTTTGATGCTCCAAGCAAAACTCAGTTAACCACGAGTAGGCTACAGTATGTTGAGAAATAAGGGCTGAAGGATTGTTGTGTAATCCTGCGGGATGACTTATGTGTTAATTAAAAAAAAGGTATGACAGATGAAGAAAGGCCCACAAAGGGTGTTTATATCCAGGCCAAACAGTTTAGTGTTGCCCCTGTGGATGTTTAATGCTTAGTCAGCTCCACATTTCTGGGCACACATTCAAAACAAGCCCCAGGGAATGGGTAAAAGCAAAGCCACGGCCCTTATAAGTAACACGGTGCCGCAGGTAAAAACTGGTAGGTTTAATGAAAGCATGTCGTGTCACGTTCTGCCTTCTCACAGCGCTCACAGCTCTCAGGGTGTGGAGCAGTGACCCACTGACGCCAAGTAGTTGTTGTTTTCCAATGTTCTCCACTGTGCTGAAATCAGAGCACGGTGTGACTGCCTTGACGCCCCTCCCTTAATTCTGAAGAGGAAGCGCACCACTCTGCGGTGTACACGTCTGAAAACTAGTTTGTGTTGTTAGGTTAAACACAGGCCCATTTACTGGGGTCAAGCTAGCGTCCAGTTTGACAAGTACAGACGAGCGAGTGCCCACTTTGTTGTGTGTTTTGTGTGTATACTGAGTATTATGGTAAGTGACGTCGAGACCTGATTTCAAAATAAAAGCCACCTTCAATTGATTAACCTTCAACATTAACAAACACATCTGCCCATAATAATAATAATCAATCCACTCTCTAACATTAGATCCACAGGACACACCCTGGTACTGTAGTAGTACCTCGTCAATATCAAAGCTGTCTTCTTTGGGATTTCAAAGTCCTCTGAATTTATCTTTTTGAGGTATTATTTTACTAACTTTAGTTAAAAAGAAAATTGCAGTTTCTGCATACTAATTGCAGTCTATATTAACAGTACCCTTACACTGGTTCCATGTCAATATCAAATCATCTGATTTTACATTTCAAAGTAAAAGCCATTTGAATTTGCCTGTATATGAGCTACTCTTTCAATAATTTCAGGATGCTGTTAAAAGTAAAATTCTTGTTTCCACAGACTAATTGCAGTCCATATCATCACTAGACATTCTCATACTGGTATAATGTCGATCTCAAGTCAGTCTGATTTTAAAAGTAAAAGCTCTTTGAATCAACCTGTATATGAGATATGTTTTATAATTAATGGGGGACACTATCAAAAGGAAAATTCCTGTTTCCATCGACTAATTGCAGTCCATATCATCAATACATGCCCTTACAGTGTGGCATGTCAAGTCCATCTGATTTTGGATTTCAGAGTAAAAGCCCTCAGAATTTACCTATTCTTTTAGTAACTTCAGAATGTTGTTAAAAGGAAAATTCCTCTTTCCATGGACTGATTGCAGTTCATGTCAACATATATCACATATAATCTAACAGTGGAGTAAAGGTTTTTATAACCAAAGGTGGTCCACTGTGGAGCAGTTTGCCAGACAACTGCTTAGGAACAATAATAAGAATAAGAAAAAAATGTACTGATCCTAGTTAATCTGATATTTGTATGAGAATTGAAAAGCCTGATGCTGTGAGTGCAAATAAGGTCTTTAGTGTCCATCTTTCCACTACCATTCCCATCGTGGTTCCAGTTACAGAGCCAGTTTTCGCCACTAGCTTGTCGGAAACAAGTATGCTTCCCCAGCAGAGTGCAGCATAGAACAGCAGACTTTCCAACACAGACTGGTAGAATACTTTCCGTGTGTTACTGCAGAGAGAGCTTAGCATTCTGAAATAAAGAGGCAGTGTTGCACCTTTTTGTAAAGTTTGTCTATATACAGGGACCAGTCTAGTTTGTTATCTAAGTGTAAAATTATATATTTATATATTGTCACCACCTCTATGTCCACCGCACAAACTTTGACAGGCTGGAGGGGGGCCTGAATCGTCAGAAATCTATTTATTTCCTTTGTCTTAGAGGTGTTCAATATGAGGTAACTTTTGTGACTCCAATTTGCGAAGGCTTTTACAAGACCCCTGTATTCAGATTCAGACACACGCAGCAATAGCAGTGTCATCTGAGTATTTCTGGATTTGGCAAGACTCAGAACTGTTTTGAAGTCAGCTATATACAATGTGGAAAAGAATGAGGCCAGGACGGCCCCCGGTTGAGTCCCCATGCTGCTCAATAATGTCCCAGTAATGCATTTCCCGGACCTGATAAAGAGTTGCCTTTCTGTCAATTCGTCTATCATCCAGGAAACAAAAGAGGAATCTACTCCAATCTCTGTGAGCTTGGTTGGATGTTATTGAAAGCAAATCAACACAAATCAATTAGCTAAACTACAAGCGTAATGCCAGGTTGACCTGTAACAGTTGTTTTCTAAATTCAAAAATAATACAATTACCAAAGACCTTAGAAAAAATGTGTCTAACCAGATACTTTCTGAAGATGACCTTACCTTGGCCATGGTATTACTGTCAGGAACGTGCTCGTTTTTGGTCAGTATATGTATATGGAGTCCCCATGATGTACTGATAACTTGTTCTCCTCTACTCTCTCTTTCATTTACATGTACAGGTCACTATTAACTTTCATTACAGTATAAATGAGTATATAGTATAAATCTGAGGAAGTTTATCAATGTTTCCACACTTCGGCATGGACAACAATATAATTCTACAACAACATATTATAGTGCTGAAGATCAACATCCTGTTTTTGTATATTTTTACTGTGTTGGTCTTCCAGTTCATCCAGTTGTAATTGAGGACACCCAGGCAGTATTACTGTTCCAACATGTCAACATCCTGTCCCAGGATAGAAATGTGTCTTGTAGCGATAACTCTCTTTAAGATATCAAAGAAGAAATCCAAGAGGCTAACTGGAGCTCTTTACTGTGACTGTTCCAACAAAATCCATTCTGAAAGCTGCTTGTGTTTGCATCAGTAAAATCAGAATCTGATAAAGAGACATGAAGAGAGAGCAAGAGACACCAGAATAGGACTGATGACATGGACAACAGAAAATATCTGAGCCCTACTCACCCTCTCCCCTCACATGCCACGCGAGGAGTGACCAGATCAGTAAGGTGAAACCACACCCATTGTGACAATTTCCTGAAGGTGTACTGAAGGTCTGAGGCGTAGAAGGTGAAAAGGGTTGGAGCAATCACTGTCTCCTGTGGAGCTCCTGTACTACACACCATCAAATCAAACTGGGCTCTGCCCAGTCTCACATACTGTGGCCTGTCTGACAGGTGGCCAGTAGTCCATGAGATGGTGGATGTGCTTGCTGGCATTTCATTTACTGTCTCCCCCAGTAGAAGTAGAATGATTGTGTTACATTCACTTTAGAAATCAAACAAGGTGATGTTGACTTCAGAAATCTTCACTGTGTGGCCACTGTTATCAGGCTAGGAGGACACTCTTAAACCGTAATGGCGTTGATTCATCAATACGGGAACTGGGCAAAATATGTGCAACATAAAATGTGTGTAACACCAGTATCTTCTCCTGCTTCAGAAACATTTTGTAAATGTTACTCAAGATCATAGACAGCTGGGAGAGTGCTCAGAACCCTGGGGCTAATACCAACCATAACCTGTCCTTCCTTACCCTAGTGTAGTTTCTTCAACAGTCTGCAACATAACCAGGACAGAAGTCATAGTCAAGCAAAGGGTGTTTGTCAGGTTCAAAGCAACAAAGTTTACTTGGGGATAAGAACAGGAGAAGGAGTAAAGAATCATAGGCATTAGTGATGTTTGGAGGCCAGAGTGTGCGGTGCAAGAGGCAGTAGAGAGCTGTAAACTGAACCCCATGAAAAAAATTGTTCACCTCATTTGCTCTCTATAGGCTGCTGACTGGTTGCCTGTCACCAAAACAAAAATATTCCTTTTAACAGTGTCCTTAATACATTCAAAAAGTAGTTCATACATAGGTAAATTCAAATGGCTCCTACTAGCATCATGAAGTTCTTGAAAGGGTACCTCATATACAAGCAATTTAAAAGGACCTTTACTTTGAAATGCAAAATCAGATTGATTTGACATGGCATCTGTGTGAGGGTGTGTACTGTTGATGGAAACTGGAATTTTCCCTTTAACGGGATTCTAAAGTCATTGAAAGATAGCTCAAAAAGGTAAAAATCTGGGCTTTTACTTTGAAATCCAAAAGAAGAGTGACATGTCTTGATACTGACAGGGTACTACTAGAGTACTAGGGTGGATCTAACGTTAGAGTGTGGAAAGGAGACTAATTAACTATTGTTATTATGGACAGATGGGGCTTTTATTTTGAAATCAGGTCTCGACGTCTCTTACCATAATACTCAGTTTACACACAAAACACATAAAAAAGCGGGGACTCGCTCGTCTGTACTTCTCGAACTGGACGCTGGCTTGACAACAGTACCTCACTTTTCCCACTTTGTCTCGTGTGTGTTTGCGTGTGAGTGTTGGCTGCCTCGTTTTCCAGACTCGCCACTGAGGTAGGATCCGTGCTCTTTTCGCCGTGCTGTTTGTGGCTCTGCTGCTGGCAAACATTCCTCCGGACAAAACGCCCACAGTGCACAGAGCTTTGGATGTGGCTTTGCTTTGTGCATCTCACGCGGAGCTGTGTTTAAAACCCTGACACTTTCGGGCTGTGCCGCCTTTCTTGTTTATGTCG
Source organism: Oreochromis niloticus (assembly GCF_001858045.2). Lineage (NCBI taxonomy): Eukaryota > Metazoa > Chordata > Actinopteri > Cichliformes > Cichlidae > Oreochromis > Oreochromis niloticus. The sequence continues at coordinate 27,725,439 of NC_031967.2, forward strand.
TCTAAAGCGACTCAACAAGCAAAAAGTTGTTTCCGCCAAGTTGCGCAGAGTTGCGCAAGTTGACGCAATAATAACAGTCGAGAGCACGACTGCAACTGTTATTATTAATGTCGTTTTAACTAAGATTTTTAGTATTGGGCTTATAACGCAGGCATAGCGCTATAATTTGCTAAGTATGTTGTTGTTTAGCTTTGAAAACAGTGAAAGTGCATTAACGCACTAAAACAGCTCCTTAACAGAATACAATAAAGTAGAATAGCCCTTTATTGTCATTGTATATGTACAACGAAATTATGAAAACTTAATGTGTTTCAGAATGAATATATTCAAACGAGAGAAAGGCTCAGCGGATGCTACTCAGGTAGTCCCACCTATATCCACTAGAGAAGTACAGGAAGTGTGATAATGTCCTGATTTTTTCTCCCTGCCATTCAAACAAGCTTTCCTTTATCGTCAGGAGCTCGGCAGTGCCGTCAGACACAGCCAGAACAGGCAGGATGATGGAGTTGGCTCACAGGTGAATGTTCACACTGGGACATTAAAACACAGTTTTTCATGTAGGAAGACACCACTCAGGCCGCTATTGAACTTAAAAGCTGAGAGTTTGTTTTTAGTTGGCACGATTCGATTTGAATTTTGCATTTATTTCCCTTTTTGTAATAAACGTGTTGCTTTGCATAGACACCAGAGGGTGGGGGTGATGGGGGCATGCAGAAAGTTAATCACTTCACATTGACCTATTAGGTAAAAATGCACTATGAAGATGCTGGTGCTTTTCCTGACATAGTTGTGCAAGCAAACCTTCTTTTGAGACAGAAAAAAAGGTATACATGAATATGATCACAGGGAAAATTATTATGTTTGATAATAGTTACTGAAAAACTGTTCTGTGGAAAAGCTGAGTACACACTAGGCAACTATTATGCAAATTGTACAGTATGCAAAGTGACTTCTGCATCAGTTGCTACAAACATCTGTCACTTTTCCAAAATAATCTCAATTTAAATCAATGTTTTTATTTAAATATTTATTTTTCAATTTGAGTTAATTGTCTTATGAATTTAGTTTCAACTAGTTCCTACAGTGTGATTGTTCATTTCAGTCTGATAATGATGGTTTGCCTGTTTGTTTGGAGCAGTCCAGCGTTGAGCTCATTTAATTTAGGTGAAAATCAGGTCAAGGTCACACCAAATGTGTAAATCAGTTGAAACTTAAGACTTAACTGACTCATCTACTAGGCCATGGGGGACATGAGTACCTTGGTTAGCTAAGGGTTAGATCTCTCCCTTAACTGTTAACACCCAAGGTCAAAGGTGAGCTGGAAAAAAATTAAAGAAACCATATTGAGTAATATATTATATGAAGGGGCATGGAGAGAGCTGTACAAACACTTTTAAAAATTTTTTTATACAACACCACACGACATCACAATGATCCCGTAACAGGCTGACGTCACAATATTATAATAAAAACATCATAAAACATCAAAGTTTTACTACAGCCCATGCCCTTTCCACTCTGAGTGTATCATAGCTTTTTTTGAAAATGTTACAACTATGACTTTTTTTTTGTTCCTCTTAAGATTCTGTGTTAGTTTCATGTTTTAAAATTTCAGTGTTCTTTGTCAGGGGCAGATTTAAGAAACTCAAAATGGCTATTGCAGAACAAACACTTGATTCACAAGCATTTACAGTTGTGTGCAGAAGCTTACATACACTCCTCGTGGGCATGAATGTCACGGGAAGTTTGGGCTTATAATGAGTTCTTTGAACTGTTCTTTTTCCAGGGTGGAATGATTGCACATGACTTAAAAAACAAAAGCAAAACAAACAATAATTGGGTGGAACAGGTTTGAGTTTATATTAGAGTTTAATTAATCCACACAGGGTCAAATGCAAACATATATTTCAATCTTTTATTAAGTGATGATGAAGCTTCTAGGATGTTTTTTTACTTTGACAAGGCCAAGGCCCATTCATTTCTTGTTGGTGATTAAGATCGACTTTGACTGGTAGTTGAATTGTACTTTTTTTCATAATAAATGTGTTGTTTTGCATAAACATCAGAGGACGGGGGTGATGGGTGTCATGCAGATGGTCAATCCCTTCAAATCCACTGCTCAGGTAAAAATGCATGGACAGCCTGACACACAGAGCTTCTTTGTTTGGTACCTCATTGAAAATGACAGAACGTTAACTCTCCATGCAGGCCTCCTTCACGGTTCATACAACTCCCTCCTCAGATTCACTGGAACAACCAGCAGACACAGCTCAGGTGAGGTGTAAAGTACTGCTAATATGTGATAATCTTCTGTGTAAAAAGTACACAATGGACAATAATTTTCCCAGTTGTGCAGTTATGCAAAGTCACTTTTGAAAACAACTACCACTCCTCCAAAGTTATCCATCCATCCATCCATCCTCTTTTGCTTATCAAGGTTGCAGTGGGGCTGGAGCATGTCCCCACTACTATAGGGCAAGAGTACTCCCTGGACAGGTCTCCAGTCTGTCACAGGGCTGACACAGAGAGTCAGACAACCGCTCACAATTAACCTGAGCCCACTAACTGCATGTCTTTAAACTGTACCTCTCTCCAGAGTACCTGGAGAGAACCCACGCAAACTCCACACAGAAAGGCCCTCATCAGATGGTGGAGTCAAAATTTAGGACCTTGTTGCTGTGAGGCACCAGTGCTAATCACTGCACCGCCCTGCTGCCCATCTCCCCAAAATTATTTCACTTGAAACCTGCTTTCTATGCTAAGAATTTATCTTCTTATCAGTGTAGTTCCAAATACGTAGATACTGACAGTAAATGAGGCAAAAGCATTTTGATACCACAACAGTGTAAAATTAGTGAGATGCTGTAGGGTTTTATCTTAAAACTGGATGCAGAAAGAAGCAGCTTATTTGAGCAATTCATAACGCTTGAATAAAGCCTTGTATTTAAAAAACATTATAGACATTTTATATGAAAGAATCTATGGTAGATAAAATGAATTAACTTGTAGATGGAGAGATGGAAGGGATGCATGGCTGCTCTAAAAGTGTGACCCCCCCCCCCCCCCCAAGAATGACCAGTTTCAATGAAAAGAGGAAAGCTCTAGTTCCAGCACCCTAAAAGGTTGATTCTGGTCATCTGGACGTAGCGTTTTCAGTGGGGGAAGCGTTTCATCACTCATCCAAGTGACTTCTTCAGTCTCAGCTGACTGCAGGTTTCTGCAACCTTATAAACAGTACATTGCACAGTAACTAGTTCCAGTAATTTATTCATAGAGTTATTCCCTTGTTTAAACAAATAAAGAAGACTTATAAAACAAAAAAGACATGACCTCTAAGTCCTACAACTGCTGCTTGTAAACGGTGCAGCCTCAGCTGGATGCAGATGGAGTAAAGCCAGATTTGCCAGACACAGAGTTAAAAAACAAACAGACGCCCTGTTAGTCATCACTGGTCCCCCATGTGATCCTCAGCTGCCAACATAGAGGGAAAAAAAGAACATAAAATGGAGCAAACAGCACCACCATCAGTCAAGGAAGGAAGGAAGGAAAAACAAAATATAATTTCCAACTCAAGGTCACAAAAAATAGCTTCTTTTTATTCCTAGAAACTCACAGCTGCTATAAGAAGCTAAGAGAAAGCTAAGAAAAAAAGTAAACAAATAACTACAAAATTTTAAAGTTCTGTGCTGATTATGAGAATATTCTTAATGTGGTGTCGCTAATTTCATTTAAGTAACAGGGTCTCAGCAGGGATTTCTTACAAGAAATCTGTGTTTTGAAGACTTAACTTCAATGCTGTTTCTTGTTTTCTCTCAGCGAGGTTGAGTCAAGGTGATTAGTTGCCTTCAGTTAGCATATTAAATGTGCATTCCTCTAGTCATGGTTTGGTGCACAGTGGCTCAGTGTTTGTTCACTTTCAGAACCCTGGTATGCTGAAAGGGGTCATGCAGAAGGTCAACCCATTCAAGCCTACCTCACAGGTAACCACGGGATTGTTTCAATGTTACCAAGAAAATAGTGGCAGTAATAATAGGTCATCCACTCAGCTGTGTTTCTCACACAGGTCTCCAAAGCACCATATTCAGAGTTGCCGGAGCGGGGAAAGGAAGACTCTACTCAGGTAGGAAAAAGTTGAGAATCTGCATGAATTTGATGTCAGAAATCTGATGGTATAAAAAAACAAATTCACTTGATCATAGGTTCCTTCAAGTCACTAGTGACGACCTGAACACCCGCACACATTTCTTGAAACTGGATTTCCTAACATTTGAGATGACACTGCTGAAAAGCCCCTACAGATTTTCACAAGACAAAAAAGGTCAAAATGGGGACAAAATACCAAATTACCTTTAACATCTAATCATCATGTCACACAAAAATGCACACGGATGTGGAAGGAAAAAAACCCAAAGTCTGATAGTTATGGTGTTGTTTCAGAACTCTGGAATGTTGAAAGGAATGATGCAGAAAGTCAACCCCTTCAAGTCTTCTGCACAGGTACGCAACTCTACGTTTGATGTCTGTTCTCAGCATGCGGCCTTGGAGGTCAAATCATCTTTATATGAACTAAAATTGAAAAGCTTTGTCTCTTTGTCAGACGCCAATATCTAGTCTATGGACGAATGAATGAAATTTTCTAATTCTGCCTGTTGAATTTTAATACAAAGTTTGGGAGTTGTGCCAATTGGTGTGTTCAGACCGATTACAAACTTACATTCAAAGTCAATGTAAAGACACAGCAGGTGACGCAAGTAGAAGCAAATACTATCATGGATCTCTGGATCCTCCTAAAGCCACTGGCAATGGGAAAACAAAGACAAGGCTATTGTCACTATTTGCATTCAGCTGGAACTGTGAGAGTCGATTCATGTGGCGACACGGAAAGCAAAAAAATAAAAACAGAATATAAAGTTAAGAGAAAGGTAGTGCAATAACCTGAACGTGTTTTCAAAAAAACTTTGTAAGGAAGTGGTTATGTGGTTCGTTGGAACAAACATTTGTGGGCTGGCAACATTTCACTTCCTGTTTGGTCCGACTCCAATCTAACGGTTAGACTACAAACTGAATCTGTAACATCTACATTACGTTACACTACGTTACTTACTTTGAGACCTTTTTCTGCAAAAAACAAAAACACTTCCTCTCATCTCCTTTGACTTTAGGTGTCAAAGAGTGATCCTCCAGATGATTCTGCAAATCATCAAGAGACTGGAAAAGAACGTCAAGACAAACAAGTACCGCACCAAGTTCTGCATAATCTGCTACCCTCTGTGTTAATTTGTGGCTTGTTCTTGCAGTGCTGGGCCTCCTTATTTATTTACTTATTTTTAAATTATAATTTAGAGTCCAGGAATGATTCAGAAAGTCAACCCATTCAGATCCTCGCAGCCAAAGGTTTCATTTTTAATAATAATTACTGATAATTTAATTGTTGAACAGAAAACTGTGCTCAGCGTTTATCCTTCTGGAAAGTCCTCTTCTTGCATCTTATATTTTCAGGATGTTGAGCCTCAACACAATGACCTCACATCCAGCGCTGGAAGCCTGACAGGCAACAACAACTTGCCAGAGAAGCAGGTCGATCCCTGTCTGTTTCATACCGTGACACGTGTTTGTTTTTTTTCTCCCTACATTTAGTATTTTAACAGTTTAAGAAAGTCAGCTGTGTAATTTGGAGTAGAGAAAATATTCCAAAAAGCTTTTATTAGCAGTGATAGTACGCTCCCAGTGTTGTTCTTTCCACGACCACAAGATGTTGCCAAAGCAAAAACAATAGAGTCTCCATAGACCAAATACTTCCTGACCATTTTTTTCCTTTCTATTTAAATTTTGAATCCACTTCATGAATAGTGCTTACATTGATTGTTTACAACTTTTAATAGACACATAGATTTAAAGGAGTAATGTCTTTACACTGTTGCTCTTTTCTACTTTTTTGTTTTTAGAACCCTGGAAGGTTCAAAGAGACGATGCAGAAAGTAAATCCCTTTAAGTCGTACACACAGGTATGATGTCGACGATTAATTCAGATCTGTCAGTTTTAGAGTTTCCCACTGACCTAGCTGGAGTATCTACTTAATGTGAGTATATTTGCCACTCTTTGTTTGCGATTTAGATTCAGGATCAATGTCAGAGAGATTTGACGGTTACCTCTGTCAAGACACTGGTAAGGCCTAAGATGGAAATAAAAAGATGCACATGTCTGGTTTTTCTTATAGTTAAGGGCTTTTAACATAACACACTTGACAGATTTTATTATAACAGAAGTGTACTTGGTTCTGTCTGTGATTTCCTGCGTTTTTCTCTCAACAATTATCAGGAAAACCAAGCAGATATTCACAGTGACAACTCCACCAGCTCTGAAAGCCTGGATGACAGCACAATAGAGAGGCATGTAAGGCAGTAACCACATCTCTTTGTCTTTAAAATTAACCCAGCTCTCCAAGCTCATAGTTATTTCTTATTCACCATCATTTGTTAACCTAATTGCATTTGTTGTAATGGTTGTTTTATCTTACCGTCTTCTCGCCCCTGGTGATTTCCAGAACCTATTGTTCAGTGAAAAATACTAGCATGTTGTCAGTCTGCAAAAATGCAAAGCATGTAACCAGGTTGAACCAGTGCCTACTTAAACGATCAGCATTTTCGTCATGATGTTTGTCGATGTCTTAACTGCAGCCATAAAAGGGGAAATGGCACTCATATTTCCCGGACTGGTGGAGTTTGATAAGAACAATGTACGGGAATGTGTTCAGAAACTATGCTAATAAAGCCAAAGGCACTGAGAAAAAGTGAAGAAAACCAGACAAACAAACAAGAAACTTTGTGCCTACTGAAAATCTTTGTCAGGTGCATAAGTGTAACATTTACACAGTATTAAGCCCTAAGCACTCAGTTCACTCCCTTTCCAAAGTCTGTTTGGTATATAGATGCTGACACCAGCTGTGATGTAAAAACCCAGCCAACACAGGCCCAAAGGAGAAGAACCAGGGTATGTTATGCAGAGTATTGGGTCCTTATGAATTCAGAATAAACTAATTTAATATTCACCATTGTTTTACATGTTGCCTGCTTCTTTTCATGTTGATACTGATGGTTTGATGTCACTGTTTTCATTGGGTGGCTGCAAAGAACCAAGAAAGAAACATTTGAAATGACTTTTTTCCCCCTTTCCTGAAGACTTTTAAACTATTTTCCAGATTTCACAGGAATACTGAAATACCACCGGCAGTTTCTTCTCAAACATATCGAGTTCTTATTTTCTTTGTTTTTGACTCCACAGGACTCTGCAAATGCATTTTCTGACACTCAAGCCTCACCCCAGGTTAGTAATGAAGTAAATGTATATAGCACCTTTCTAACTTACATGCTATCTTTACATTAAGCGATAAAAATAAATGTAATTAAATGCCTTAGGAGCTTGGAAAGAAAAGCATCTGGACTTCTTAGGTGTCTTGAAGATGTTTCACCTCTCATCCGAGAAGCTTCTTCAGTTCTAAGAGGTCAAATGGCCCAGGATGTGAGTGGGCATTAAGGCGGGGGTTTAAAATCTGGGACTCGTCACCACTTGCTCTTAGAACTCGCGAAGCTTCTCCAATGAGAGGTGAAATGTCTTTAAGAAAATTACAGAAGTCCAGACGCTTTTCTTCCCACGCTCCCTAGACTACGATGACCTGGATGACTGAGAACCTTGACACACAATTTAATCAAATGTTTATCAGTGGTTTTATTTTCAAAATACAATTGGGAGGTGAGCATGCTAATAGGTTTGCACAGTGCTATTATGTCATTGTGTAAATAAAACTACACACGGACATTTCAGTGAGAATTCGGTCTTTATTTACCCATGTAATCTCTAATGTAATACTTAGGGAGAATATACTGTGATCAAACTGTCAGAATTCCTCTTAAGAATAATTGTTTCATAAACTGGCTAATATAAATGTGACTAATACTGAAATCAGTGAATTAAATGTGCTTACATCTATTGGAACAGTATCTCGTATGACAGCCACGTATATATAAGAAGATAAAGCTTGCTCTACATTTGACCCATTGAGTAACGACAAACAATGCGAGGATTCTACAGTCCAATTGCGGCTGTGAGAAAAAGGGTAGTTTAGAAACTTCTATGTTTAAACACTAAACATATAAAGATGTTAAGGCAGGAATATTATACTAGGGTGACGTGGCATTTCACAAGTTACCAGAAACAGTTGGTGGTTTAAAACAGAAATGTTAATTGCTTTGCCATGTTTGTTTAGCTTGTGACTTTGAAGTTGTCATTCCAGTTTTTGGTGCCCATGGTTGACGTATTTCACTTTAAACACCTGGTAAACAACTCTGGAGTAACCTTTCAATTTGGGACTATTTCTTTTCACCAAAACTAGATTATCTATGCCACAACCACAGGGAAAAAGCTTAAAAAGATGAAGTTAAATGAACTAAAAATGCATTATTAGTCTAATGCATGGGTTCTTTGCGTCACTTGATCTTGTCGTCTCTTTATCGAGTCCTCTTGAGTACAACATGGTTTCATTTTTCCAGATTATAGAAACACAAACAACATCAAAAACTCTTTTTTTCTTGTTCGCTAACAGAAATTTATAAGAAGTAATTATAGTGTTTATATAGTTTATAGATTTACGTTTTTGCTGTTCCTGATATGATTACGTGACAGTTTAAATTTAAAAAAAAGAAGGTGAAACTAGGTGGTTAGTCAGGTCTGTCGAGGTTGACATCAAGTTTTGGGACAGTAAAAAAACTGAAGCATGTAAATACAGTTATAGTAAAGCTAAGTTAGCAGTGTACAGATGTATTAAAGAGAAAAAAAACTTACACAGTAACATTTTTTTGTTTGTTAATGCCTAGTTGTAGGCAGTTTCGTGAAGCTGTTATTTACAGCTTACATTAATATTTCACAACAGGAAGCGTCACTGTGTTAAACCTCAGCTGATTTATAAGCTTTGCTGAAATCGCAACACAAACGCAGATTCAATCTTCTTAGACGAGATTTTAGGCTCATTTAGAAATTCTGTCTAGTGTGCCATGTGTGACCTCTTGTTCCAGGAGGTAGTTGAAGTTCAGACATTGCAATCGGCTGAAGTACCAGTGCGCAGTGAAGGAACGGACCTGGACCCTCTAGACGTACGTTCATCTTATTTTTTCTGGTGTATTTTCTATGTATTTTAAATTTCTTTCTCCATACAGTCACAAAGCAGTAAGTTAAAAGACTGTTTATTTCCAGGATGACGAAGGCCTTTTGTCCTGGTGGAGAACAGTCGAAGGTATCACTGATTTATTGTTAACCTTATTTATTGTAGTTGAAAGTTGCACCTCATAACTTCTTTCTGTGCCTTAGGTTGGGATGAGTGGAATGAGGCAAACCAGAATGATGAAACTGAAGAGTAAGTAAAACATTTACTGAAATCAGTTTATTACACTCACTGACCACTTCACCTCTTAAACTGCACATTAGTGCAAATAGTCGGCCAATCATATGGCGGCAACTGAGGCATTTAGACATGATCAAGACAATCAGCTGACGTTCAAGCCAAGCCAATGTGATTTCAGTGACTTCGAAACTGATTTTAAACATAGCCTGGTTGTTGATCTGAGTGTTTCAGAAACTGCTGATCTGCTGGGATCTTCCCACACAACCATCTACAGTTTAAAGAGAATGATCCAAGAAAGAGAAAATCTCCAGTCAGCGGCATTTCTTTGGGCAAGAATCCCTTTTTGATGACAGGGTAGAATGGTCAGACTACAGTAATTCAATTAATTCTTTGAACCTTGAAACAGATCGGATACGGTTCATATGGACGCTCCAAAATTGGACAGCAGAAGACTGGAAAATCGTTGCTTGGTCTGGATGAGTTTTGGCTGCAAAATGAAAGTATGGATCCATCCATTCTTGTGTTAGTGGTTCAGGCTGGTTGTGGTGGTTTGGGGGATATTTTCTTGGCACACTTTGGCTCCTTAATGCCAACTTAACATCATTAAATGCCACAGCCTACCAGAGTCCATCCTTTTTTGAACACAGTGGTGCTATTTTCTGATGGTTGCTTCCAGCAGCATAACGCACCATGTCACAAAGCTAAATCAACCCAAACTGGTTTATTGATCATGACAATGAGTTCACTCTACTTAAATGCCCTCCACAGTCAGCAGATCTCAGTCCAGTAGAGCACCATTTTGGATGTCGTGAAACAGGAGATTCTTATCAAGCAGCCAACAAATCTACAGCAACTGTGTGATGCTGTCATGTCAATATGGACCATAATCCCTGAGGGATGTTTCTAGCACCTTGTTGCATCCATGTTATGGAGAATTAAAACAGTAGCTGGTGAGTGTGTAGTACAATTAACACAACTAACTTTAACCGAAGTGTTTCCCACCAACAACTGACTCACACATAGCCACAGAAACAACTTCTTTATTAAAGACTATTGCATTATTTAGGATATAGCAGATTCACAAACATAGGACTACAGAACCTTCAGGGAAGTCTAAAGCAGAAACAAACAACAGGCAGAACTATTCACCAACACAAACTCAGAAGAACCTGCCTGAAAGTTACAAACCATAAAAAAAACAAGGGTTTACTTCCCTAGACTAACAAAACAGGCAAAATAGTTATAAAAAGAACAAACAGCAGCTCACACCTGAAAAAGCTGCAAATTACAAAGAAACACTGCTGTAGCTGGTTGGATGAAAGGGAAATCAAATTATTCTCTGCAGATTGTTGACTTCACTCCTTACATAGGGTGTGGTCCTCAGGCTGCAGACAGTCACCTGTAAGCTGTAGCACTGATAAACCAACTGCAGGTTCCTGATTCAGGATGTGTAATCCTGGTTTCTGGAATACTGGAACAACAACATTGATGTATCCTGCTTTGTCCATTCTCAGCATTCTTCTGCCCACACATCTTGTCTTTTCTTGGTAGCCAGAACAAGACGGTCTCTTGTTTTGCATGTCTAACAGGTCTTTGTGAGACATCCTTAACTTTAAGCCCATAATGGAGAGACCTGAGGCACTGATGGGTGGATCAGATTATTGTACTAACACACGGGATATATGGCTGTCCTCCGCCCTTCTTGTGAACACACGAATAACTGGTCATTGTGCTTTCTTTTCTTTCTCTTAAAGACAGTCTCCATTCCTTTATCCCATTTATCCCACCAGCCATAAAGAGTCGTCCAACTACAGTTTTAATACAAAAACATGTTTCTTGGTTGAAGTTCACTCATTGTTTTCCCAGTGAAACCCTTACCCTGTGCCTTTTCTCAGAGTGGTGGAACAAGCAGCTGATCGCGTCTTCATGGCCGCTCGACTTTTTGTTCGTTTTTTTAACCAACGCGGCGCCTCACTGCAGCAGCGCATCCTTGAGCTCTTAGCCTTGGCTGATGCAGCAGACAATTTTCACAAAAAAACGGTCACGGCCAGTGTGGGCGGTGGATTGGCCAGTGTCGCCGGGTCTATCACCACCATCACCGGCCTCATTCTGGCACCGTTCACAGCTGGAACATCGCTGATTGTCACAGCTGTAGGCATTGGTATAGCTACAGCTGGTGGCGTGACATCTGCTTCGGCCAATATCACTGACACCGTCCATTCAAAGACGGACCGCAAGAAGGTGGAGAAGATGATTCAAGATTACCAGGGGGAGATCAAGGACATCAAAGAATGCCTGGAATTTTTACAGGTAAGAACGTACCAAGAAGGGAACAAACAAGATGGCTGGCTTACAAGTAGGGCTGGGTATCGTCACGTTTTTCTACAACTGATTCAAATCTGATCACAAGGTCCTGATTTGATCCCCGATTTTAATTTTGACTCAGACAGTCAGAAATATTATTATGACCATTTATCTTGGATATGTCCTGTCCAAAGAACCCTCTAAACTTTTTTAATTGAAAATATTTAATTCAAAATTATTTGCCTATTTCTCTGCAATTAAAAACTCAGTGAAAACTATCTCTGTATAAAAACAAAGCCGACACTTGTGAGACTTCATCAGAGGTGCAAACATCACAGCTAGGGCTGCCACAAACGATTATTTTGATAGTCGACTAGTCACCGATTATTTTTGTGATTAGTCGACTAGTCAGATCATGCATCCATTGAACGTAAAACATACAGCTTATTGCACCAGCATGCATCTGCTCTTATATAGCTATCATTATCTTACAGCTTTAAGTGTTTAAGGTATGTGCTAACTAAAAATAAAGACAAGATGATAGTTTATTGAATTTAAATGAAATCTGCAGATTGTTTCGGTGGAGTTTAATAAACGCAGCCATCTGCTCCTTGCTATCTAAAATATAACAGGACACCGGAGTATATTCTCGAGCATCTCACACTTCTGATAATCAGTCGTCTGCTTGACGTTTATTCAGCTGTGTAAAAACTATAACTTTCATCTCAGCCAAACCGATTTACTCAGGAACAAATAAAATACTGAAAAAAGCCAAACAATATCATTTTTAAGTTATCTAAGTGACTTATATATCATGTTTAACCTGAGTAGCGAAAGACGGCGGTGGGTTTGAAAATGATTTGCCGGGAGTCCGGTGTTCTCACCGGCTCTAGTGAGCCTTCAACCCCAGCTAGCTATCGAGCTAGTGGGTAACAGACATCTCCGAAAACGTCGGAGCGCTTTTGAAAATATGTGATGTCTTGATAAACTAAGCAGATATTTCAAGTTTACACAGCTACATTCCCACCTGAAAATATGTTAAACGTTTATTTTGTGACCCAGAAAGAATAATAAGAGTAACATCAAAACTAACTAGCTGCCGCCATTGTTGGAAACTGAGCAGGGCCGAGATGGGTCGCGCTATGAATTCTTGGACAGTTTCTTCTTCTTCTTCGGGGTTTAACGGCAGCTGGCATCCTTGTACATGCAGTGCTGCCATCTTCTGTTTCAGTCCATTATTACACTCTTAAATCCTACTACTTATTCCTGCGTCTTTTGCGATCTTACAAAGCTTCAAACGACGTGTCGACTATTAAATCAGTCGTCGACGATTTTGATAGTCGACGTAATCGTGACTAGTCGACTAATCGTGGCAGCCCTAGTCACAGCAGACGCCTTTGTGTCAAAGTGACTGAAATAAAAATATTCAGCAGTAAATGAAAAACTGAAGAAAACCATGAATCAACATATGAACATTACGTGATACTGCTGATACTCTAAAAACAAACAAAACAGCAGGCAGTCAAACAATTTTTGATAGGAAACTGGTCTTACAGCATACTGAAAAAGAGAGCTGTGCAGGAAGTGTGATTTTTTTATCATGGTGGAAGCAAGAACACAAAAGTAAGAGGAAATTCATGACAATGTTTTTCAAAGGTGAAGTGTAATTTTGCTCTTTCGTTGTTGAGTCACTGACTTTTGGTTGGAGAGTAATAAAACCTGCAGCTTTAGAATCTCTGAGATGTCGGCTTTCAGTGTCTGTGTACGTGCCGTCAGGTCATGCTTGGTGTTTACATCGTTTTGCAAATCTGTTTCACTGCTCTTTAATCGTTGATGTTTGGCAGCTTGTTTGTTTTGTGAGCTTTAACCTGAGATTCTGGCGTTTCTGGCACAACATATTTATATTCAAATCCAAAATCGTTTTGAATTGGGAAATCGATTTTTTTAAACTCACCCTACTTGCAAACTCTGCTCACATTGCTGAAAAGCGTTGGATGATATGTTCACAATTAAACAGCTGTCGGTTCCTGATCAATTCACTGACTGGGTTTGTTAGTCCTTTATGTAAAACCTGTAAGATGTTGGTAAAGAGCTGGCAACATATAATTTATTTCTTAGCTCACGAATTTGTCATGGGGCATAGGAGTGCACTGAATACCTTCAGCATACCACATTTGAAAGGCATCCATTTACTCAACATAGAAAGAAAAATCTGTTACACTGAATGTTTGCCTCGAGGTTGTTGAGGCATCATTCAACACTGTGGTTAAACCACATTAACTACAGTGTTTACAGAAGCATTGACAGTTCAGCTGCCTTGTTCCTGTTGATGCATAGTTTGAATTGAACCATTTACCGGTGTGAATTCTTGAGAAGGAAACAAGAAACACATAAACAATCGTTCAGTCACACAACTGAGATGCTGTCATGCAGCATTATTTTTATTTTTCCATCGTACCTGACTGTCAGAGGCCGTATCTGCTAAGATGTTTTGTTTTTTTAACCAACTGACTGGAATAATAATGCAAGGAAATATAGTAAGTATACATAAAGAGTCAAGTAAGCTTTAACTTTAGATGAGTCTAAGTTTTATGGTGGCCCTTAAAGGTAAAATATACTCCAACTTGAGAAAACAGCAAATGGAAAAATGCAGCAAAAGCATACATAACAATACTGATGCTGAAAAAAAAAACCACAGTAGAAGTTCAATAAAACACAATGAAACTGAAAAAAAAAAATGCTGACAAAACAATGAGGAAGTGTTTTTAGGGAGACAAGAATGTGACAGAAGAGTTGTGGAAGGCCTTTAGAAAAAAACATACCTACAGTACTATATTAATCATGTGACATAACATTGCATCTTTTTCTCTCTCAGAAATCAGAAAATCTTTTTTTAAAAGTGTATCTCAGTACAATCATTCACATTTTCTTTTCTGTTTACTTCTGCAGCGGGTCCACCTCGTTAATCCCCCCAAAAACTTTCACTGTGTTTTGTGAGATGTTGGTTTTTTCCTACTTCCTTTATTCAACATCTGTGTTTTGTGTACTTTTGCTGAATTTCAATATTTGGAGTTTCAAGGGCCAAAAAAGTCTCTCAGCTAATCTACATTTAAAAATAAATGCTAATGTTGGTATGGCCACAGCTGCTAACGTAAAATTTTCATCTCACGTATACCTGACAGGAAGGGATGGAGACACTCCAGCAGTGGGACTTTGAGAAGTATGCCGAGAGCATCGCAAAAAATCACTTAAACCAGGACGTCAAGCATGTAATCAAGGAGGGTGGTCGAGCTGGCAAAGCTCTGGTGGTCAACACAGACAGTCTGATCAATACTGTTCAAGTCCTGAATGTTGCTGGTGGTGCTGCCAAAGCTGCCCAGGTGATGAGTGTCACTACCGGAGTAATGTCAGGCCTCTTCCTGGCTCTTGATGTGTTTTTCCTGGCAAAGGACTCCATGGAACTGAAAAAGGGGGCAAAAACAGAGTTCGCTGTCAAGATCCGAGAAGTTTGCAAGGACCTACAGGATGGCCTGCTGGAGCTAAACAGAATCAAGGAACAGCTTCAGAAAACTATGGATGGGATAGAGGTGGAGGTAGAGGAGGTGGAGGATGAAGAGCAGTTGAAATCTGATCTGAAGAAACTCACTGAGCTTGAAGACTGAAGGACAGTGTTTAGAAAACAAAACAAAGTCCTCATTGTCTTGCGTTGATACCAAAAATAAAGTTTAAGCAGAAATTGCACAAGTTTCGTAGTTTTTACGGTCTGCATTGTTACTGAACAGGCCCAATGAAAAGTTCTCAGTAGTTTCTTATATTAATATATTGTCATTGTTTGTTTTAAAGGCAATTTTAATTAAATGTATTACATTTATTGCTGGTTTGCTGCATTGGTGAGTTGATCTGACTTACACTCCGCACTACTTTTATCAGTGGACGAGGTGAGATGACCTTTTACTCAAACGGGTGGGGTCAAAGGCCAGAAATAAAAGAATGTTAAAGGTCGAGTCTGCTTATCTCATTCCTAAAGTTATAATCATAAATTCCTAGTTTATCTCAGTTTTTCATCTGGCCAGGGGTTAGGGCGCTCCTGGCCATCAATCTTTTGCTGACATGTGGCGCGTGCATGCTGAAGAAACAGTTTAAATGACAGCCTTTGAGTCCCTACGGTGAGGGTTTCATATTACTGGGTTTTACTTTGGGGACCTTTGCAGGGTGCCGTTCCACCTTCAGATGGGTTTTGAGTGATCAACTTTTATCTTACGTGATGAAATGATGATAATAACTTTATTTGTGTAGCACTTTTTAAAGTGCTTCACAGTTTAAATAAAATCCACACATAAGTGGATAAGTGCACATGTGAAAACATAGAAACACATAAACAGACACATAAGGAACCACATGGTCAGACATTCATTCTAACACACACATATACACCCAAGTATTTTCACTATGGCCAAAAATGATGGATATATGAGAGATTAAGGGAAACCTATGAAAATGAGTTTCCAGTAGTTGTCTAAAGCAAATAACAGAATCAGCTGACCTGGAAATACATGATCACTTCTGGCTTTAAACATCAGAGTAAGGGACAGTCAGGGGAACCTGGCTGGATGACTGGAGAGGTCAGCTGTAGTAATAAGGTCCTAGAAGCTCAGCTACATAAGCAAAGGACTGGAATAGGTGCAGGAATAGGTGTCATATGTGACCAGCCTTGCTACTGCAATCTGCACAAATCTGGAGTGAGCTATGGAGGTCTCTGAGATTTCTGAGGTGAAATAACCCAGACTGGGTGAGCTTTGAGATGTGAAACGTGCGTGAAATTGTGCCCACCTCATGGTAGCTTCCTTTTCCATGATGACAGTGTTGCAGTTTGGATCATATGGTAAAAAAAAAATGTTGTTAGCCCATCAGTTAGCGGAGGTGGACAGTTTCAGTTTCATATTACTCGCATAATCCAGCCCCGTGTCCCTTTCCTTACCTAAAAATATAGCACCAATATAACACTTTGATTAGCCTTCCAGCCACTGACATTTTGTGACATCTATACCAAATACAGCCTGTTTGGTTATTTTAATTAGCTTTATTTGATTGCAAAATGGAAAATCCAAGACTGGTAAAGTAGCAAAGCAGAAATATTGACCGTGCAATGACCAATAGGCAGTAATTGTAACAGCTTCCATTGTACAGTAGTGTGCAAAATTCTTGAGCATGTGTGTGTCGAGGTAGAGGCTAATGATATTTAATTTGAGCTGATGTAATGAGGTGTAGAAGCATAAGCCACATCCCACAGAAAAGTTAAAATTTTCTAAAAATAACCTTGCCATCAGAGTGTGTGCTCTTTTCGGAAAGTCCGACTAATACTTATTTGTATCCTGGGGACAAAGCTGGTGACGCAGACTGGTCATCAATCTTATGCAGACAGAGCATGACAGAAGAGCACAAACAAGCCTGATAATTATAACGTTATCTGTAAAACTTACAGACAACATCACGGAGAACTTAAGAATTAGAAAAGAGTCGCAGCTGCTTCATATCATTTTCAGTGGCCATGACTAATGTCGTACGGTGTGTATTTTATGGGTGTATGCCACTTTCCGAGTATCATGTGCACTGTGTAAATTTGCACTCTCGTACTTTGCATCAAAGCTTATTTGACCATCAAAACCTTACTGGAACAGTGGTGACAGTCGTGTGCAGATGCAGCAGGATGGCTACACCGTCACTGCCAGAAAACTGTAATGTTGCCTAGAAATGTAAAGACACACTGCAAGTGTGTCTACTTTGCACTGACACATTACTATGGAATGTGAGTGTTTAGAGGGCGTGAAACATGGACGCCAAACACGAAGTACAACATTTGAACAGCTATCATTCTGAAAGTAATGCATATGTCGACATTTGCTGATTTAAAGTAGAACCTTATCGTCACTTAACACACTCTCAAACATCATTCAACAAAGAACCTGCATGAAACACAGTTCTCTTAACCGTCAATTGACCGTAGATTTAGATGTGCACTTGTGATTTTTCGTTTGTCATAAGAAAAATATTTGGTGCATTGGTGTAGTAAAGATAAGGAAACCTGGGCAAGACGATAACATTTTTTACATTACATCTTTTGTTACATTGTAAAGTTCTGCAACGACCAGTTGTTAGCATCTAGAGTAGGAAGATTTGCTCTTGCACCTGCCTCAAATCAGACACTTAGGAATGGTCCTTTTCCTACTCTTTAGGTCACACACTCACGTTAATGCTTTAAAACCGGGCTTCTTGTCCAAACTGATGTTGAAAATTGAAGGAGAATTTCTTGTTAACTAATTTTTTTGCACGAAAAATAATTACAAATCATAACAAACCACATGACAACAATTCCTACAATACACAGTGGTGTGAAAAAGGGTGTCCCTCTCTTCCCAATTTCCTATGTTTTTTCTCTGTTTGTCACACTTATGTAGTGGCCCTGTGTGAAACAGTGATTTTCTCATAAACCGAATAAGCCATCTTTGCAGAGTTGCTGTAATTCAGCCTTGTGGGAGGGTTTTTGAGCATGCACTGCCTTTTTAAGATCATGCCACAGCATGTCAGTTGGATTCAGCAGGCCAATCACATTAGTTTTAGATTTTTTTCTCCCTTAATAATGAATACCTTCATTTAGAAACTGCATTTTGTTTTATTTCTATCATCTTTGTCTGATATTTACATTTGTTTGATGATCTGAAACGTGTGACAAACATATAAACAACAAAATTAGGAAATCAGGAAGGGGGCAAACATTTTTTCACAGCACTGTATGCCATAAATACAGGAAACAGTACAGCTATGGTAAACACAAACCTGACCTTTAAAAGTATTCTTGTTTAAAGTACAATGCAGATCATTCTGGCCTTTTAGTTGACAACAAAAGCTTTGTTGCTTGGTTGCTTAAATAGGAAGATTCCATCTTCTTTCATCAGTTAAGCACACGCTTCAAGGTAGTCAGTAGCACCACACACTCTTAACAATAACCCTGAGCAAAAGCAGTCTACAAGCATGAATTCTCACAAATTCTTCTGGCGCCTTAATGCAGATGTTATCAGCAGCTACTGGTCAAACCTGTTTGATGCTATAGCTGCCACCTGTTATTCGATCTATAGTTTCACTTCTATTTTTCCTGACCTCTGTCAGTTTCATGGACACATGAAGTAATGATAAGTCAAACTACTTTATGTTTTTGTACTAATTACTTTAAACACAACATGAAGCATAACTTTAAACATGGCTGAAGCAGTTTTAAATGTTCTGTTTAGACACTTTGTACATAGCAGCCTGTCAACAGTATTGGCTTGGCAAAGACAACAGTCTGGCCCACTCTGGAAAATTGGGAGGCCTCTGATTTTATTTTTACAACTCTTCATAATGACAAACACCTCAACTATTTACACATTTAGAACTACATTATAGTATAGCAGCATTGAAGGCTACATCCACATGTACATGGGTATTTTTGAAAACGCACATTTTTCTAAGCATCTGCACGTTTTGTCCACACGTAAAAACTCCTGACAAAAACTCTGTTTTTGCTTTTATGTGGACGAGTAAAACTAAGATTTAGTCACGCAACATCAAAGGTGTGCGCCTTTTTTGATGTGACGCTGTGCGCCACGTTGTTGTTTACATGAGATACATTTCTATAATGGCGGATACAGACAAAATATTGTTGCTGTTAATCTGACTATCTGCAGTTTTACACACTTACATATACAGACGCTGTTACTGTCCCTCCATTTAGAAAGACAAAGGCGTCAGAGTGAACGTCTCCATTCAGCAATTCAAGATGCTCTCACAGCCTAAATCCGTTGTCGTTTTGAATAAACTTAATTTAAAAAAAATAATAATTTATGCATGCTGTATGCTTTTTGTTCATTCTTAAGTTGTGAGTATACACCAGGCAAAATACTGTTTTTGGTCATTAACATTTGAAATGATGAAGGCACTTGAAAAGTAACACAAAATTAACTCCATTTCCAGAAAAACACAAAAACTTTTCATAAGTACTTAAGGTTTGCATAAAACCCTGTTTACTCTTTCCCACCCAGGCTTCTAGACTTCCAATTGGCCAACATTTCGACACGGCTAGGATTTGCCATGTTCTTGGCAACGTTTGACTGCATTTTTGGAGATAACATGTGGACGGAAATATTTTTCAAAACTGTACGTGTGGATGAAAATGGAAAATCTCAGTTTTCAAAAATACCCATGTACGTGTGGATGTCCATCCATCCATCCATCTTCATCCGCTTTATCCAAGGCCGGGTCGCGGGGGCAGCAGCCTAAGCAGAGAAGCCCAGACCTCCCTCTCCCCAGCCACCTCCTCCAGCTTATCCGGGGGAATACCAAGGCGTTCCCAGGCCAGCCGAGAGATATAATCTCTCCAGCGTGTCCTGGGTCTGCCCCGGGGCCTCCTCCCGGTGGGACATGCCCGGAACACCTCACCCAGGAGGCGCCCAGGAGGCATCCTTGTCAGATGCCCGAACCACCTCAACTGGCTCCTTTTGATGTGGAGGAGCAGCGGCTCTACTCTGAGCCCCTCCCGGATGGCCGAACTTCTCACCCTATCTCTAAGGGAGAGGCCAGCCACCCTTCGGAGGAAGCTCATTTCTGCCGCTTGTATCCGCGATCTCGTTCTTTCGGTCACTACCCACAGCTCGTGGCCATAGGTGAGGGTAGGGACGTAGATCGTGTGGATGTAGTCTTAATCAAGTAGAAAAAAAGAAAAAGAGGAAAAACAAAAGAAACACTCTGGAAACTGCATTAAAAAATATTAACATGTTTCAGGGATTAAATGTGTAATTACACTTTACACTGACAGAACAAGGAGTTTCACTAGTCCAGCCCACAAATGGCTCACAATGTAAAATGAGTTTGACATCCCTGTTGTAGAGGTTTCTTCTAATCTGGCATGGCATACTTAGCCTTACTTTGTAACAGTTAATTTACTGTAACAGTTAATATATTTATGTAACATGAAGTGTCCACCTCCTGCATAAATATTATTTTGTAACCCTAACCGAGGAATGATGAACTTTATTTTTGTTCAAACAGAAAAAATGACCATGTTTAAAGCTTTTATGGTAAAAGAAGCACTGGGAATACAGATATGGGGAAGTTTAGATATTCAGTCTTAGTTTCCTGTTGTCAGTGGCGATTATCATGCATGATAATGCTTGATTATCTCAGCAAGAAGTTCAACAAAACCATCAGTGACAAATGGAAGAATCACAACTGTTGCCAAGAAATGTAGAAAGAAACCTAAAGGTGCCATTACAGAAACTCTGAAGCCAGACTGCACGTTCAAGACAATTTATTTTAAAGTATGCATACAGAGCCATCAAAAAACCCTGTGAATGGAGGAAATAAACACTATTCATTAATTTCATAATACAGATAATACAGTTAAAGTCAAGCTCTTTAAAAAAAAGAAAAAAGCAATCACTAAGCGCTCCCAACATAACCTGAACTAAACTGTTTGCTAAAAAAATTAAGTCAAAGTTTTTCTTATGGGTTAGAACAACCCATCAAATCTCTCAATGCAACCAGGCCCCCACACAGTTCACTCGCACCTTGTAGAAGAGGTTACAAAGAACCCAGAACAACATCTAAAAGACGGCAGGCCTAAGTTGAGATCAGAATTCAGAGACTGGGCAAAATGACGTCCATGGCAGAGTTCAGGGAGTCCTGTCACATCTACAAAAAAACTAACACAGCATTTCATAAATCTACATGGTGGTGGTAGTGTAATGACCGGGGTTGTTTGCTGCTTCAGAACGACTTACCAAAATTGTTTGAATTCTGTTTTCTACCTGAAAATCCTGGAGAATGTCCAGTCATCAGTTCGTGCCCTAAAATTTGTTTGATGAGCTGAAACATTTTTTTTTTCTCTGTTTGGAAATCTTGAATAATTGTGGAATTTATGTGTTATTTATGCTTCACTTTCTTTCTTTTTTTAATGCTCCAATTTGAATGACGACAGCTCCGAAACCTTTCTTACGTCTTATGTTCCATAAACAAACACTGTCATTGTCAGCATGGATGTGGTGACGTTTTTTGTCTTCTCGTTAACTAACAGAATAGAGTAGAATAGCCCTGTATTGTCATTGTACATTTACAACAAATGTAATGCTGAATGACATCTGACAAGAACTAATCCAAAGCCAGGCTGTTTGAAGATGAAATTCACTCTACTTTTTTTTTACTCTTCTGCGGGGTGGTTCAGTGAAAAATAAAATAGTTCAAGAACAAGGTGTGTACTGTCTGGGAGGTTAGAAATGAAACTGGGGCAATTCATAAGCGACTAAAGGTCTGTTTCACAGCTAACAACCCTCAAAACAAAGTAGTTCTACCAAGGATGAAGAAAGAATAAATTTGTAGGATTGACATTGAAAATAATTTGTTAGTAAATAGATAACCTTGTTCAGTACTTTAATTTAATGTGCTTACATTTATTCTAACTTTTTTTTAGATTTGTAGATTTTCTCCTACCTATTACTTCATTCTCTCATCTTTAAAAGAATTTCAGAAATGTGCTGTGAATGTTTTGTTGAACTAAAGGAAAACGTACAACATTTTTGTGGTTTTGTTTTGCGTCAATGGACAGCAGGTTTGCCCAGTTTTGCAAAACACCAGGTTTGTTTGTTAGAATGTCCTCTGCTCTAACAAAAACAGGTAGATTACATTGGATAGAGGAAGATACATAGAGGGTATGCCTGCGTGTTAAATGCAACCTACAAAGCATCTTGCACAGTTGCAATGAGTATGGTGAAGTGCTTTTCAAGATTTCCTTCAGTTTCCTTTGTGGCAGGTCAAGCACTAGATTCTGTAAAGCTGTTTTATGATACTATATTTGCTGCTTGAAAACTCAACACATGGTGCCATCAAGTGCCTTGAGGCAATTGTTGCTGTAATTTGCCTTTACTGGAATAAGAATTAAAAATGAATTAAAGTATTATTGCAGTTGAACAAACAGAAGAAGCGATAAACTGTTACAAACAAACCCTGTTTTCCCAGTCAGGCCACAATCCAGAGCCATGGTCACACAATAAAGTTGTTCAGTAAAGTTTTGATTGAGCAACATGTGCTTTGTAAGTCTGAATAGTCTGCTGACAAGTTCAGAAATGCCGTATGTGTTAAACACATACTTAGACCAACCAAAACCAGTTCATGAATGAGTCTTTTTATTTTTCTGTTGCTGTGAAACCAGAAAAATGAATTTACAACCGAAATGTCAATAAAAAAGAAAGAAGCAAAAAACATTCATCATTTATCGATCACCTCAACCGAAAAACCAGCTCACTCTGAACGTCCACATGTTTCATACTAACATTTTTTTGTTTGTAGTATGCACTATATCGCCAAAGGTATTCCATTCACTTCTACAGCCACATGTGTATACAATCAAGCACTTAGGCCGGCAGACTGCTAATACAAACATTTGTGAAAGAATCCGTCGCTATCAGGAGTACGACCACACTGCAATCAGTGAATTGCAGCGTGGGACCGTGATGGGATTCCTGCTGTGCAACAAAAACAATGCAAAATGTTGAATGCAGTGGTGTATAGCACTTTGTCACTAGACTTGAGAGGTAAACCTTGTGGAAAGCCTTCTAAGAAGAGCTGAAGCTGTTACAGCGGCAAGAGCTGGGCTGACATAATATAAAATAATTAAGACTAAGATGTCACTCAAGTTCATATGCATGTATATTGATTATTGCACTGTAGAGGCTGGTGAGAAACAGTAACTCGTTTCAGCCTGGGTATTTCTCGAAATACCACACGAAATGACAATAAACTTCTTTTTGAAGTCTTCTTGAACTTGAGCTCTTGACCTTATATACTTTTGACACTGTAGTGCATTTATATACAGACATATCAAATGTTAAAAGCAAACAAAACAAAAACCCAGTTCCACAGGTTATGAAAGCAAACAGGTTACCCTGGGAACCATTCAAGCTGTCAGCTGACATTAGCATCTTCTGAGCCTTCAGCCTAAGCTGTAATTTACACCTTGAAAATACCGGTTGCTCTTTGCTAGTAATGTGGGAACATAGAACCAAAACCCTCAGATGGCTGCACATGTACGAAATGCCTCGACATGTGACAAATTAGGGCAATCATTCACAAACAAAGAAACACAAAAACCAAAAAGCCTTGGTTAATAGCTATTTGGTTAATATGCTCTGTCAGACCTTTGCTGTAGCTGGTCTTCAGTTTGTTTCTGGGCCACTTTGTTTTCAGTTTTGCTCTGTTGAGTTGAGACCAGGTGACTTACTTGGCCATTGAAAAATATTTTAATTTCTTTTCCTTGGGAAACTGTTAAGTTGCTTTTGCAATATTCTTTGAGTTATTATCCTTATGTTCATTAAAGGTTTGTCAGATTAGTTTTGCAGCATTTTATTCAATCAAGCAGAGAGTACAGCCACGTAAACCTCACATTACAATCTGCTGCTTCTATCAGCAGTCACATCATAAATAAACACTAG
Organism: Oreochromis niloticus; assembly: GCF_001858045.2. Classification (NCBI taxonomy): domain Eukaryota; kingdom Metazoa; phylum Chordata; class Actinopteri; order Cichliformes; family Cichlidae; genus Oreochromis; species Oreochromis niloticus. Next base: position 27,749,653 of record NC_031967.2, read on the forward strand.
TGACCTGGTTCCACTGGTAGCCATAATGGCGCCTCCACCATGTCTGACAGATAATGCGATGTGCTTCAGCTCGTTAGCTGCTTCTCACCTTCTTTATATTTATGGTATAATCACTCTGGTACAAGTTAACCTTTGTTCATCTGCTTGATGAAATCTGTTTTTATCTTCTCTTCAACAGCGTGAGCTAATGCTGCATGACGTGTGGCAAACGTCCACAGTCAGACAGGCTGTTTGAACATCAAGGAAATTCCGTCTACGTATTTGTACTCTTCAAGGGAGTGGCCATCGAAGAGGAAAATAGTTCTAAAACAAGATATGTATTGTTTTTACTGTTTGGTTGGAAAATGCAGTAATTGATAAGCAACCAAAGGTCTATGTCACAGGTAACAACCCTCAAAATGAAGTAGTTCTATCAAAAATGAAGGAAAAATAAAGTTAATAGTTTTGACTGGCCAAGTTAAAGACCTGACCTTTGTCTAAATAAACTAAAAGGACCTGAGGCAGGTAATTCAGGAAACACACCAACATTCTATAGATTATTAAGTTCTGAACAGTAGAAATTAGAAAATAACCACAATTGAAAGGACTCAGAAACCAAGGTTATCAGAGATCACAAAATAAACAAGGGTTTTATTTTATTAAGGTCAAACTAACAACAACTAGAACTCAAAACAATGTCCAATCTGAAGACACATTCCTTCCCGGGAAAACTAAAAGGGAAGAATCGAGCTACCACCACCACATCGGTGCACACCTTTCGCGAAACACATTATGTGGACACCCTCCCAACACAAAAATCCTGCAGAGGAAGAGAACAGAGTTAACTACATACAGGAAGCACCACTGCTGTAACATAAGTTTGTTTATATATTTAGCAAGCTTTTGTCCTCCGCCTAATTATGGCCCCCTTCACTTGCATCCTGTTGGACCTCATATTAAATTATCCAGTTAAAAGCTATAAAATAAAAGATGAAAATCTGGAATTGACTCCAGGTGTGGTTTTTTTTCTTTATGGAATAACAAGGAAACAGATCTTTCCTGGCCAGGAAAATGCATGTCAGCCAAATGCCCGAATACCTTTTGAAAATGTGTCGAAAAACAGCTGTAACTACTCAATTACCACATTATTTTCCTTACATCCCTTGATTTAAACCTCAAAGTCTGCACTTCAGTCACATACTGAAGTGCAGACTTTGAGGTTAATCTGCTGATGTCATGTACTGGCTAACCAAGGTAATCTTTACTCCATTGCAATTCTTATGATGCCCTGCACACCACAAGGGTATAACATCTGTGATGTGATGGAGGTGGGATCGCAAGTTCGATTCCCACCCGGTATCCAGTGAAGATCCTGGCTAGAGCCCCCATGCTAAAAACCAGCCCTGGAATGGTGCGGCTACGTCTGCAGCCTGTCCGCAGTTCAGGACACAAGCATTTCCCTACATGTTCACTATATGTTGTACTGTGTATGTGACAAATAAAATTTGCTTCAAATGAAATTTGTATTGTGTTAATGTGACATTGACAGTATTTAATTGTTTACAAAATTTACATTTCTGTTCTTTCACTGAGAACATTCTGACCGATTCACTACAGATAAATCTGCACCCACCTGATCCCAAAAAACCCAGGGAAGCATATGACCAGTTTCATATGCAGTAACTCAACCAGCACGACCAGTTTTGCATATTAAAAGCATGACGAAGAAATAACTTCACGGCACTGACCCTGATTAATGCCAACCATATACACTGACTGACGGGTAAGAGTTCCACCCTCATTCTTTCTCGGAAATTCTGAACTGGAAGTTAAGTAGCAGCAATGAAGATTTGATCTGCAATTGCAAAAACCTTGAAGCACCAAAAAAAAACGTAAGTGAACACAGATATCAGAATTTTAGTGTCTGTGTACTTAAACACAATAAGGGAAAAGGAAACAGTGTATTTCAAAGAGCTGTTTTCATAATAAAGTTTAAAAAATCGAACAGATTATTTATTAGTTAATAGTAACAAAGCGTTTAGTAGACATCCAAAAATTCTATTACAGTCAATACACTACACAATAAACAGAATAACATAAAGATCATATCCACAGGAAGAAACTACCCTGCTAAAAAAAAAAATGAAAGGAACATTTTGAAAGCACACAGATCATATGGACGATGGTGTCCTGATGGATCTCCTCCCAGATCTGGACCTTGATCTTCAGTCAAATCTTTAAAGTGGCCTTCTACTCAGGAGGACACTTATAACCCACTTCAGACAATGGAACATATTACATTTACACAAATGGCCACGAGGAACAAACCGAGCTTTGTGCCTTGTGGCCATTTGTTGAGAGGTGCCTTGTGCCTTAGAGGCAGATCAATTTTCTTTAACGTTTCTGAATCAGTCAGTAGTATTATTTTGATATTTGAAAAAAAAAAGCCCAGTCAGTTCAGTCAAATTTCTCCACGTATGTATAAACCTGAATGCCTTTGTGAGCTGTTCAATCATTATTTCTTTCTTGTACATTTTCAGAGTTAATAAAAAGATTTGGTAATTAGTCTCATTGCTGTTGGATGTGAGTACACGTTAAAGATTGAAGTAGATCCCCTGTTTTTACTGCAATATCCATGTAGGTTGCATGCATTGTCAAGGAAGTGGTGCATTTAGAAACAAAACTCTCTAAAACAAAGAGGTGGAAAGACAAAATTCAGGTTTGTTTCAACATGACACACCCTTAAACCTTATTCCTCACCCCACCCTGATTACTAGTGATGGCAGAGTTTCACATGTAATGCTCTTGTAATGCTGGTCATTTTCTCCCCTCCCCTCTGCTTATTTAACAGTGACAGAAAGTGAACAGGTGTCAGTTGTTCATCTGGAAGCCACTGGGTACATCAGAAGCGGTCCAAGCCCGACCTGAGACTAAAACTACGTTGACAAAATCTGAGGAACGATATATCTTTAATTCAATTTGTACCATTATTTGCACTGGAGATAAGAAAACTTACAGGTAGGCAAAAACAATACATATGCAACATCATATCAGTTTTTAAATTAGTTTTTTCTGTTGAAAACCTGTTTAAGTTTGTTATTCACTGTCAAATTGTGTTTTGTCAAGAGTAGTAACTGATAACTGTAAGAATGAATAAATTAGGATTGCAATTAGTTTTAAATACTATTTCATTAAATATAAAACAGTATAACCTAAATAACTTTTTTAGAGTCTGGGGTACCTTTGTTATAAACTGAAAGACTGTTGGGCTTACTTTCTGATGAAAATATATTAATCATTAAAAAACAAAAATGAATTTATTACTTTAATTATTTGAATCTTTAATTGCATTTATGGCACTCTTATGTCAGCTGCCATTTTAGTTTGATTGTTTTTCTTATTTATTTGAGCAACTTTTCTTGTGATATTTGGTGGTGGGATTTATTAGCGTTTTATTTTGTGGTTTAATGTTCTGCTTTCTTGTAATTTAATTCCATATTTGTATCATCTGAAAAAACAAATGATGTTTTCTTGCTGCACTAGTTCTAGAGCCTGTACTGTAAGTGCTACTGATTATTTTGTAAAAAGTCCTCAGCGTCGCTATATAAGCCAGTATTCCCTATGTTATGTTTGAATGATATAAACAGATGAAGTGTGTTAACCTTAAATGTCAAAAGAAAAGAAAATACGTTGATTTTTAAGCATTATAATTCCAAACTAAACAACTCACCTTCTGCTTGTTTAGCTTTGATGTGTACACTGATGCTTGCACTGACCTCATTGCTAAGGAAAATGTAAAATGTGAGTCAGAGTGCACTCTGGTGGACAAAGAATATGATGAAAACACACACACACACACACGCAAAGAGTAGCTGTAGTAACAGTAAATGTTTTGGTGCATGCTCAATCATCCAGGTAAGTAAATCTCCAAAAGTTGATTCTGTACGTAGCGTTTTTCAGTGAAAGGGGAAAGACCATCTCTGAATCGTACGTAAGGGTACGTCTTTCGCCATCTTACAATGCTGTGATTGCAGCCATTCCCCAACTCTCTCTGAATGGTACTCATGGCCATTGATCAGTGGGCTTTGATCAGTGGACATGAGAATTTGCATAATTAAAATTAAGGAACTGACCTCCCAGCCCATTGTTCCTTCAGTGGGCTGGTTTCAGTCATTATGCAAATATGCTGTTTATAAGGTGGGGGAAACCTGCAGTCAGCTGAGACTGAAGAAGTCACTTGGATGAGTGATGAAACGTTTCTCCCTCTGAAAACGCTACGTCCAGATGACCAGAATCAACTTTTGGAGAACAGTAAATGTTATTAAATACAGTGCTGTAATAAACTTCATTTCACTTACAGTTAATAGTTAGAGGTTACTCAAACTCTGTTATTCCCTCTTTTTTAGGCATGGACAGCAAACTAGTCCTCACTCTCATGTTTGTGACGCTGACTGGGTGTTTCATGGGCACTTATGCTCAAACCACTACAGTGGCATCCACAATCAGTGTGACTCCAGTTCCAACAACCATCACAAATGCTACCAGCAACACCCCCACCACCACCACCACCACCACCACAGCACCATCCAGCAACACCCCCACCACCACCAACACCAGCACCACAGCACCATCCAGCAACACCCCCACCACCACCAACACCAGCACCACAGCACCATCCAGCAACACCCCACCACCACCAACACCAACACCACAGCACCATCCAGCAACACCCCCACCACCACCAACGCCAGCACCACAGCACCACCCAACACGACTGCAGCTCCAACAACACCTGCCCCACTGGTGCCTGACACTAATGTGACAACTCTTAATGTGAGTAATGTAGAAAAAATAAAAATAAATAAAATAATTAGTTAATTACTAAAGCAGAAGACTGAAGAAATCAATATTAGGGGACAATAAAGTGGCATTGATCAGTACCTATTAACATATACACTGCCACATTCACTAACATGGATCTTATTTATTCTTGCAGGCCTCTATTACTAGAACTGAATGTGGCAGGAAACAGCTGTGTGCAGCTCAGCCTCGTGACTGTGACCCCTCCAGCGGGGGATGTTTCTTCCTTGGTGCCCAAAGGCTTGGAGGTCAAAATTTTATGTTTGACCTTGCAGGAGAATCAGACGGCTACATTGCTGCCACCCTGTCACGTAACACACAGGTATGTCAAATTTGATCATTTCAGCACAAATGAAAATGCAGTGAAGTTTAACACTGGCACAATTTTATATTTTGTTAGAACTCATCTTCTAGAGAAGTAACACTTACATTTTTTTTTCACCACAGGGAGTCAATGACACAACCTACATCTGTGCAAATAACAATGGTGTAGTCAAATTCTTCAGTGCTCTTCTGAACAACGGCAAGCTGACTCTCACAACGGTCAGTTCTACTAGAAGTTAACCTTTTTCTTATTTGATTGGCATTTTAAAAAAAAAGAAATATTTACAACATTTGTCCTATTTGGTTTACACAAAGGACTAAATAATAAACTTCCCCAATTTTCTTTTCTTTGTGTCATTGGTTTGATAAATGATCATTCTGCCTATCTGCCTTATTCTACCTAAAGATCTTGTGTTGCCTTCACCTGTGTTTAACTGTAACAATGAAACACTTATTATCCTAATTACAACCAAACACTGTAAATTCTGTGAGTGCGTTCTGTGGTTGTAATTAAGTTTAAGTACTTACATCTTCTGAGTCTTCAGCTCAATATCAAGGCAAATGTTAATTAAACTATGACCATGAACATCAGTTAGAATAATGCGAATGAAAACTCTTTTTGTTGTGATCTGTTTTCTTCTGCAGCTTAAAGTCAACACTGTGAGGGGCAAAGTCAGTGGAAAGAAAATCCAGTGTCAGTTTGCTGCCACAGTACCAGACTCTACTAGCACCACAACTAGAGCAGACACAAGCACTACAAGTTTCTCAGTGTCAGTCTCCAATGGAACTTACAATGCCAGTAAGCTAACACATCAACATCACATCAATTGCCCTTTCAACAGACCACTGACACCCAACATTACAGACACTATCACAGACGATATATCAATATGTTGTCATGCACTTTAAACACATCAGTGATCTTTTTGTCTCTGGTTGTTCTTTCAGGTTCCGAGGATCTGGGGAGCCCTACTGCCAAGATAACAACTGGTGTGGTAGACCTGGCAAATGTTAATTCCACCACCACCACCACAGCACCATCCAATACGACTGCAGCACCATCCAACACGACTGCAGCACCATCCAACACCACCACAGCACCACCCAACACGACTGCAGCTCCAACAACACCTGCCCCACTAGTGCCTGACACTAATGTGACAACTCTTAATGTGAGTAATGTAGAAAAAATAAAAATAAATAAAATAATTATTTAATTACTAAAGCAGAAGACTGAGGAAATCAATATCAGGGGTAATAAAATAGCATTGATCAGTACCTATTAACATATACACTGCCCCATTCACTAACATGGATCTTATTTATTCTTGCAGGCCTCTATTACTAGAACTGAATGTGGCAGGAAACAGCTGTGTGCAGCTCAGCCCCGTGACTGTGACCCCTCAAACGGGACATGTTTCTTCCTTGGTGCCCAAGCGCTTGGAGGTCAAAATTTTATGTTTGACCTTGCAGGAGAATCAGACGGCTACATTGCTGCCACGCTGTCACGTAACACACAGGTATGTCAAATTTGATCATTTCAGCACAAATGAAAATGCAGTGAAGTTTAACACTGGCACAATTTTATATTTTGTTAGAACTCATCTTCTAGAGAAGTAACACTTACATTTTTTTTTCACCACAGGGAGTCAATGACACAACCTACATCTGTGCAAATAACAATGGTGTAGTCAAATTCTTCAGTGCTCTTCTGAACAACGGCAAGCTGACTCTCACAACGGTCAGTTCTACTAGAAGTTAACCTGTTTGTTATTTGATTGGCATTTTAAAAAAAAAAATCTTTACAACATTGACATTAGTTCTATTTGGTTTACACAAAGGACTAAACAATAAACTTGCCCAATTTTCTTTTCTTTGTGCCATTAGTTTGATAAATGGTCATTCTGCCTATCTCCCTAATTATCTTGTGTCGCCCTCACCTGTATTTAACTGTAACAATAAAATACTGATTATCCTAATTACAAAGAAACACTGTAAATTCTGTAAGTGCGTTCTGTGGTTGTATTTAAGTTTATTTAAGTACTTACACCTTCTGAGTCTTCAGCTCAATATCAAGGCAAATATTAATTAAACTATGACCATGAACATCAGTTAGAATAATGTGAATGAAAACTCTTTTTGTTGTGATCTGTTTTCTTCTGCAGCTTAAAGTCAACACTGTGAGGGGCAAAGTCAGTGGAAAGAAAATCCAGTGTCAGTTTGCTGCCACAGTACCAGACTCTAATAGCACCACAACTAGAGCAGAGACAAGCACTACAAGTTTCTCAGTGTCAGTCTCCAATGGAACTTACAATGCCAGTAAGCTAACACATCAACATCACATCAATTGCCCTTTCAACAGACCACTGACACCCAATATTACAGACACTATCACAGACGATATATCAATATGTTGTCATGCACTTTAAACACATCAGTGATCTTTTTGTCTATGGTTGTTCTTTCAGCTTCCGAGGATCTGGGAAGCCCTACTGCCCAAATAAGAACTGGTGTGGTAGACCTGGCAAATGTTAATGCCACCACCGACAATCAGATTAATGCCACCACCACCACAGCACCATCCAACACGACTGCAGCCCCAACAACACCTGCCCCACTGGTGCCTGACAGTACTGTGACAACTCTTAATGTGAGTAATGTAGAGAAAAATTAAAACAAATAAAAATCATTTACAAAAATTAACAAAATAACTAGTTAATTACTAAAGCAGAAGACTGAAGAAATCAGTATCAGGGGACAATAAAATAGCATTGATCAGTACCTATTAACATATACACTGCCCCACTTTCTAACATGAATCTTATTTATCCTTGCAGACTTCTCTTACTAAAGATAATTGTAGCAAGACACAGCTGTGTGTTTCTCAGCCCTCTGGCTGCGACCCCTCCAGTGGGACATGTTTCTTCCTTGGTGCCCAACAGCTGGGAGGTCAAAATTTTAGGTTTTCACTCGCAGGACAATCAGACGGCTACGTTGCTCTCACCCTGTCACGTAACACTACACCGGTATGTCAAAGTTGATCCTTTTAGCACAGATGAAAATACAGAAAAGTTTAACATTTAACATTTACAATTTCGGGCTTTTCACCACAGGGAACCAATGACACAACCTACATCTGCGCAAATAACAACAGTGTAGTCAAATACATAAGTGCTCTTCTCAACAACGGCAAGCTGACTCGCACAACGGTGAGTTCTACTAGCAGACTTTTGAAAAACACTTTAGCAATACTTTTTTTTAGAGTTGGAGTGTTTGACAAATGCTCATTCTGCCTATCACTGCTTATGCCCTTGTGTTGCCATCACTTGCATTGAAATTAAATGATGAAGAAATTATTATCCCAGTCACAACCAAACTCTTCTCTTTGTGATCTGTTTTCTTCTGCAGCTTAATGTCAACAATGTGAAGGGCAAAGTCAATGGAAAGAACATCCAGTGTCAATTTGATGCCACAATACCAGACTCTTCTAGCACCACAACTAGAGCAGCCACAAGCACTACAAGTTTTTCAGTGTCAGTCTCCAATGGAACTTACAATGCCAGTAAGCTAACACATCAACATAACATGATTTGCAGCTTTAACAGACCTCTTTTATTGATGGTTACACAGACCATCACTGACAATATATTCATATGATGTTATGCAATTTAAACACATCAGTGATATTTTTTTCTCTGCTTGTTCTTTCAGCTTCCGATGATCTGGGGAGCCCTACTGCCCAAATAAGAACTAATGTGGTAGACCTGAGTAATGTTACTGCTGCCATCAACAATTTGATTACCAATGCGGCTAATGCAGTTACAATCCAGCAATCAATGATACAAGGTAAGAGTGCCAGATACGTTTTCAACTTTCTTTTGTTTTAATACTTACCTGAGACTAGAACATGTGCTTCAAACATGAAACATGTAGAGTACTTAATACTTATTGTTCTGTTCTTCCTTCCTCACCTCTAGTTTTGCTGATCACTGTGGCCATCCTGAGTCTGAGCTGGCTATAAGGAAACTGAAACCTGCCCTATATTAACAGATTAAAACTTCCCTATCCAACCATGCAACTCTGTTTAAACTCACAGGTTTACTATCAACAGTATGTCCCAGACTGCTATGATTAATTTTGTGTGAAAGGGTCACATTACAAATCAGAAGGACTGGTGGAGGGCAATCACTTTCATGAAGCTTTTTTTTGACTGCTTTTACAAGCAGTTAGAGATTTTGTTGGAATCTTTTGTAGAACTCTTTAAAACGGTGTGGTAAGATGGGGCACAACTGAATTATTAAGAGTAAACGAACACATAGTTTGAATTAAGTGAACCACAATCACGGCTTTTACCAGTGTGTGTAATTTATGCACATTTTGTGTAAAGGGTCTGGTACCCTTTAAACCCACATTTTTATTGCTAAGCAAAAACATTTGGTGAGTTTATGGTTACTTTGATTATTAAACTGATAAACTGTGTAAAAAGAAACTGCTGGTAAATTTATCAAGACATTTTGTCAAAGAGCTGAAGAACCAAGAGGCTTTTGTTAACCATTGTTTGCCTTTGTCTACCCTTAGAACACCAAAAGCAAAATTCATTTGCTGATGATGACAATGATGCCAGCAAATGGCAGAGGTGCATTTAAAGAAAATTATGTTCTGATAATATATTTCTATTATATGTTGTTGATATGAATGTTGGTTGTTCAGCAGTGCCTTTACGATGATGCCTTCAGTGGCTGATGTTCACATGTGTTGCTTGCTTTTTAGCAGCTGTTCACAAATAATGCTATATTTGGTACTACTGAAAATGCTTGTGTAATAATTTTGTATGACATGTTTATAAATAAATATTTATCAATAAATTATTTTGTGTGTTTTCTGATGACTCTTACTAGATTTACTTAAAACTACAATATTTTTACTACATGCACTTTCCATTATAAGATGTTACAGTGCAGTTGTTTCTTGCTGTATATTAATGAGTCAGCCAGATTAATCACTGCCCAGAGCTTGTGACCATAAGGATACGAATGCTTATCAAAATGTGAAGTGACACCTTCACTATCAAGCTCAGATCTCTCTTTACTAAAACAGAGCAGCACAGCATCCACATCAGTGTCAAGAGCCTGAGATCCTCAACATATTCTAGAAATTGGCACCCAACCTGGAGCAGATGAAAACCATGACTTTGAACTTGAAGATGTTAATTCTTATGCCAACACTCACCCAGGAAAACCCCCAGTGCGAGTTAGAGATCACGGTCTGATGAAGCCAGGAGAAAAACATCATCTGCAAAGTGCAGAATCGAGATCCTGAGACCACCACCTTGAATGCAACTAAAAATTCTGTCCATAAATATAATGAACAAAATCTGTGACAAAGGTCAGCTGTGTAGTCCAACAGCAAACAAGCTAAGAACTAAACACATAAAACCAGTAGCTATAGCTCACAATTCACCCTATGCAATGTTCAAGACCTGCTAGTATGCCATGAAAGTAACAAATAATACTACATCCCTGTCTGTGATTCAAGAGCAACACAGATTTATTCAAAATGAACAAACAATCAACAAAAATAAGAAGCAGCCAGGACAACATGAAATTAAGAAGATGAAGAAATGGTAGGCAAAACCATACTCCATTAAGGCATAACATTAGGAACACTGACAGTTGAAGTGAATTACACTGATTCTCTCTTCATCATGGCACCTGTTAGTGGGTAAATATATTTTTTATATTTTTTTTTGTGTTTTTTTTTTAAATATTTTATCTTGTGTCCAAGCATCTAAGTGTTAGATACCAAAAAAAAAAATAACCATACACCTTGTGTCATCAGTTTGATTGATGAATAGAATAGAATAGAATAGCATGCATCTCCTACTCAGTGTAAACATGCTGGGGGGGGGGGGTACAGTTCTGCAGCACTATATACATATGGACAGTATAACATAGGGAAAAATATATATATATATATATATATACATATATATATATATATATATATAATGTACAAATATACAAGCCGTTTTTAAAAAAAAGTAATATGTAATAAATAGTGTTATGTATATACAGTTGAGTTATTGCACATAGAATTGGTATTGCACAGTGGTGGTTCATAGAGTTATCGGTGCATGTGTGAGTTCAGGGTGGTTATCGCTTTGGGGAAGAAACTGTTTTAGAGTCTGTGGGTTTTTGTGCTGATGCACCTGTAGCGCTTCCCTGAGGGAAGCAGGCTGAACATGTTGAAGCCAGGGTGGGAGCTGTCCTTGATAATGTTTGCTGCTCTGCTGAGGCAGCGGGAAGAATAAATGTCCATCAGGGAGGGGAGAGGGCAGCCGATGATCTTTTGTGCTGTCTTGACCACACTCTGAAGCCTCACTCTATCCGCCTTGGTGCAGCTGCCGTACCATGCCGTGATGCAGTAGGTAGGTTAGCAGGCTCTCAATGGACGAGCGGTAGAAGGTCAGCAGCAGGTTGGAGTTCAGCTTGTACTTCCTGAGGCCGCTGTTGGGCCTTCTTCACGACCGCTGAGATGTTGTCTGTCCAGGAGATGTCAGCAGAGATGAGGACACCAAGGAACCGGAAGGTGTGGACCCTCTCCACACACTCCCCGTTGATGTAAAGGGGGGCTAAGTCAGTGCTGTGCCTCCTGAAGTCAACAATGAGCTCTTTGGTTTTCTTAGTGTTCAGTGCCAGGTTGTTTTCTGAACACCATGCTGCCAGCTTCAGGACTTCCTCTCTGTAGTCTGCCTCATCTCCCTTTGAGATGAGTCCGACTACAGTGGTGTCATCAGCAAACTTGATGATGAGAGTGTTGTTGTGGGTCGAACTGCAGTCGTGGGTGTAGAGAGAATACAGGAGGGGGCTCAGCACACAGCCCTGTGGGGAGCCGGTGCTCAGTGTGCGAGTGGAGGAGAGATGAGGGCCGAGTCTTACAGTCTGGGGCCGGTTTGTGAGAAAGTCTTTTATCCAGGCACATGTGAGAGGAGGGAGGCCAAGAGTGACCAGTTTGGTGATGAGGATGTCCGGGATGATTGTATTAAAGGCTGAGCTATAGTCCACAAAGAGCATTCGGACGTAGCTCTGCCGCTGCTCTAGGTGACTCAGCACAGCGTGGAGGGCTGTGGCAATGGCGTCTTCTGTGGATCTGTTTTCCCGGTATGCAAACTGGTGGGGGTCGAATTCTGGGGGGAGGTAATCCTTGATGTGCTGAAGGACTAGTCTCTCAAAGCATTTCATGATTACCGGTGTGAGGGCCACAGGGCGGTAATCATTCAGGCTGGAGATGGGAGACTTCTTCGGCACTGGGATGATTGTGGCTGATTTTAGACAGGATGGGATGGCTGCCTGATCCAGTGAGAGGTTGAAGAGTCTGGTGAAGATGAGGGTGAGCTGGTGTGCGCATGCTCTTAGTACCTTGCCAGGTACTCCGTCTGGACCGGCCGCCTTCCTGGGGTTCACTGCTAGGAGCACACGTCTGACATCGTGCTCCGTTACAGTGAGTGGAGCGGTGCAGGAACCAGGTGAGGGTGAGGATGAGGATGGGAGCAGGGCTGAGGCAGATGGGTGCTGCTGTTGTGGTGTTTCAAAGCGGGCGAAGAAGCTGTTTATTTCCTCTGCCAGCTGCACACTCAGGTTTTCTGTTTTCGCAGTGCTGCCTCTGTGGTTGATGATGTCTTGCATTCCCTGCCACACCTCCCGTGTGTTGTTGCTGGACAGGTGGGACTCGATGTTCCTTTTGTGGTCTGACTTGGCTTTTTTAATCCCCCTTTTCAGGTCAGCTCGAGCAGCCCTGTACAGAGCTCTGTCACCTGACCTGAAGGCGGCATCACGGGCTTTGAGGAGTGAGCGGACCTGGCTGGTCATCCAGGGTTTTTGGTTTGGGAAAACCCGAATGCTTTTGTCCACTGTCACATATGCAGTACAGAACTTGATGTAGTCCAGTACTGATCCTGTGAAAGTTTCTAGGCCCTGGTGTTCAAATATGTCCCAGTCTGTCTCTGTGAAGCAGTCCTGTAGTTTGGACTAAGCATTTTCCGGCCAGGTTGTAACAGTCTTTGTGGTGGGCCTGGCACTGCGCCTGAGGGGGGTGTAGGCTGGAGGGAGCAGGAGGGAGAGGTGGTCGGACTGACTGAGGTGGGGGAGGGGTATGGCTCTATATGCATGCTTGATGTTGGAGTAAACATGATCTAGAGTGTTTTCTCCTCTGGTGGGACATTTGACATGCTGATAGAACTTTGGGAGTACAGTCTTTATGTTGGCCTTATTAAAGTCACCTGCAATTATGTGAACACCATCCGGGTGGGCCTGCTGCTGTTCGTTAATGGTGTTCAGCAGGATAGAGAGCGCTGTGTTTACGTTGGCATCGGGTGGAATGTAGACATCCGTGATGATCACTACTGTTAGCTCTCTCGGTAGAAAAAAAGGCCGGCATCTTACTGACATGTACTCGAGGTTCGGGGAGCAGTGACTGTTTATAATTGTCCCGTTGTTGCACCAGCTTTCATGCACGTAAATACAGAGCCCTCCCCCCCGCTCTTACCGGAGTCCTTTGTCCTGTCCCAGCGGAGCAGAGTGCGGCCTGCTAGCTGCACGCTGGCATCGGGTATTCCCAGGTGAAGCCAGGTTTCGGTGATGATCAAGGCACAGCAGTCATGAACATAGCGATTTCCCACTAGTTGCCCAGATAGCAAGACGACATTGAATCTATGTTGATTTTTCATCCAAACTGTCGTATATGGTCGGGGTTGAAATGCCAATGTTGTAACAACATTGAAATACTGTGGTAAACCGACGGTCTTACTATAGAGACGTTGTAACGATGTTGATTCACCGTTGTTTTTTTGTCATTGATATTTGATCTATTTGTAGTCGACCAGGTGACAACAACAACGTCGAGAAAACGTCTATTTATAGTTGACGATCATTCGGCTCCGGTCACCATCAAAAACCATCGATTTGTAGTTGAGCATTAAATTGCACTGCAACTGATCGGGTATAAAGTACCAGAGAAAGTAGATTTATTGTTCATTTGTTATCAATGACTTGGTCTAGTTCACCAGCTTTAAAAAAAATCGTGTCTACGTGCAATTTATGTATAGTTGACCGGGAAATTAAAGCAGCGATCACTTGGACTATTCCGCAGCACCCCTCTCACATTGGTACATCCCCCCAGGTATTCATTGTCTTCTACAGTAGAGCGGGACATTTGATTTACTCTCAGCGCAATTGACCGGAGAAGGCATCAGTTCATGCACTGCACTGGCCTGCACCACGATTAGTATAAGGTAAGAATGAATGATTTTTTTTTCCTACTCGTTATTTCCATGTTTGCATTTGAATAACAGTAAAAAACTCGTTAATGTTGTACATTAACAAGTTTTTTACTGTTATTTACGAGCCCGAAATTGTGTCTACCTCTTACAATCCGGCAACAAATAAATTGCACTGCGAACAAAGTATATCAACAAAGAAAACATTTTCGTTTCATAATTTCTTCGTTATATTCCCTTACAAAGCTAGCTTTAACGCTTCGAGTTTTCCTTTGTTCTTGCCGTGGCCTCGGCGCTTGACCCAGACTTTCGCTCTGTAGTTGCTTAGTACTACAAAAAATTCTAAATCTGTGATATATGATTGATAAACGTAAAGTTAACTGTATAAACGTGTTCAATGACTTTGTTACTTTTGATGATTGGAGAGCACTCGTTTCAATTCGCACACGAAAACTTTAGACTCAGTTTGAATGCCCACGTGACTGTACGTTGCACGCTGACCTAACTTTACGTTGCACGCGTACATGACTTTCTGTTTGTGCCTTGTATAATGAATAAGGCTACGTCCACACGTACCAGCGTATTTTTGAAAACGCTGATTTTTCTATGCGTTTGCACCTTTTGTCCACACGTAATTTATGTCTGGCCGTACATTGTGTTTGTATTTCCAGGCACATTTCACGAAGCAGAACGCAGTCTTCAGAGATATCCACGTGAACGCTGTGATACGTCTGACCTTCAGTCCGAAGAAGAAACCCAGACCAATCTTAAAAGAAAGCACAAGTAAAACCCTTTTATTCACAAACATATCTTTGATTGTTAAGAATTTATGATCTTGTCTTTTATACATATCTGTGGTGCTTGCATACTGCAATATCACCACATAATATAGTCCAAAAAGTGGAAGTTTGTAAACTTTTTAAAAATGCAAAGTCGTGTACACTTGTGCACTTCAAAAATTCATTGTATACTGTACCTTCTTGCACGTCTCTGTTTCCTGTGTGTGTTGTTAGAAATCAAACTAACTTTAGGAAACAATATGCCAAAAGCATATTTACAATTACTTAAGACCGTTTTTAATTTCTTTTCTTTAGACCAAATCCCCTGTACACATATACGGACTCAGAGGATGAGCAACCTACAAAAAAACGGTTTCCCCAGGCCCCTCGAGTGAAAATACCAGGTAATATAATACTGTCTAGTGTCTGTGTACATATCTGTGTCTGACACAAGGAAACTTTTTTTGACAAGTTGTCTGTATTCTTAAATACTTAAAAAATTATCTTTTTCTAAACAGCCCTCATCACTCCAGTCTGCCCCCCAGCCCACTGATAGCAACCATCATAATGCCCCACCCAGCTTCCGGCACCTTTCGCCACTCCGGCACAAACCGACACAGCTTTGCGATCTCGCCAGCATGCAGAGTCTGATGTCTTCCCTATAGATGGTATGCTTTTAAAAAAGTTTTAAAGCTGCATCACAATGTCATTGTACTCTTATCTAAAAAAAACCCCCAATTTATACTCCTGAATGTCATCTTGTTGTGATTTTTTTTTTCTGTAGATTCCAGAGACTCTGTGAGGCCACTATTACAAGGCAAGTTTGAAAATCTTGGAATTTCACAGTTTACATGGTATAACAAATATATGTGACAGGCAAAAACTAGTAAACACTTTTAGCAGTTACAAGAACTAACAAATGAATATCCAACAAAAGGGAATAGAAATACATTGTACTGCCAATACTTTGGTTTATTCTTTGTATGACTTGAAAATCAGGCTTTAGGGAAAACTAAATGACATGTTTCTATCATCAATTACATGAAGTAAACACACAAGCACTTGCATACACATTTAAGACATGAGACATGCTAATTCCATCTCTTAAAATGTGTCTATAGGTGAGACGCTTTGCGTTGATTGGTGCTGCTGGACCACACTGGAGGTGCGAGTCCGCCGTGTAATGGTTTATGCCATTACAAAGGAGCTGGCCTCTGTACTCAACTGGGCAGGGGAAAAAACCAAGGACCAGACAAAGCAAAAAAGGGCATTTAAAGAGACAGCGCTGTGCAGATGCATATTTGGTAAGTTTTACTGTTTATTGTAGTTTTATGAGCCTAAAGTGAACAATAAAGGGATCAATTGATGTGCTGGGTGCGTTTCACATTTCCTATGTCTGTTTTTTGCTATATTACTTTGTCTTTCTTAATAACAAGACTTTCATGTCCGGTTAATCTGGAGATGGAGTCTTTGGTCTTCGGCTTGTTTTGTCCTTGGGTTGTACACTTTGTACAGCCCGAGGACCCCATGTTTTCTTTTTTCTTTTTTTTTTTAAAGGATACACGGCACACCATGCTAAGACATATCACATTTTCAGCTTATAGCTCTTTGGGAATCAAATGCGGCAGTTTGCTGATTTCCGCCTGGTGACTTTCATGTTTATCAGCCTAGGAGTTTACATACTTTCTCCCTGCTGAAGACAATTAACAAGAGCTTATTCATGTGCTCTAATTCCCTTTTTTTTGTCTTTGTTTTTTTTTTGTGTGTGTGTGTCTATTTTTGTCCTAGATGGCCTGGCGCAGCAGGTAGGGGCGAACTCTATGTCTGAGTTGGTCTTTGCTTAAGCAGTCCAGAAATGGCTCAGATATGCTCCAGATCGTACGGGTGGCGCGCAGGACGCACATCATCCATCCCCATCCCGGAGTAAATAATAAAAAGTGACGTGAAACATAGAAATGTAAATAGGAAACTTTGTCTTTTAATAAAGTATTTTGCAAATGATACATGTCTATTGACCTTTTTTGTTTTGTTTTTTTTTTCAATAAAAAGCAACTGTGCAAAAGAGGTGGAAAATTAACACCATAGCTCAACAGTGTTTCAATATCAGAATCTGACATTGTTTCAATGTCAACAGTATTCGAAAATATAACGTCGAATCAATGTCAGGTTTCAATATTGATTCAACATCAAAACCTGACGTTGTTTCAACGTTAAAAATGGGTGCAAGAGTGATGTTGGGTCAACGTCACACTTCAACGTTGCTTCAATGACGTCGCCTGATATTGACTCAACATTGTTTCAATGTTTCCTTGCTATCTGGGTGTAATTCCAGGTCATCCGTTTTTTGCACGAGGGATCTGGCGTTGGAGAGATAGAGGCTCGGCAGAGGTGGCTTGTGTGGTTTGTTTTTTAGCCTCAGCATAATGCCGGACCTACAGCCCCGCTTTTGCTTCCTCTCCCTCATTCTGCGCCTCCGCCTAGTCCCGATAACAATCCACGGGGAGCCCGGTGGTGTCGCTATGTGATCTGGGATGTTGTGCGTGCGAAGTAAGTCCAGTGAAACAGATGTTTGATGCTGGTCACCGATGTCTATGAGGCTCTGGCGGGTGTAGCAAACTTTGAAAGCAGAGCCGATAGTGCAGAAAAAAATAAGAAGGACATACAAACTAAGCAAACTAAACAAAAAAAAGGAGTACTGAGATGGAGAGCCGTAAGCCGCTGCAACAGTGTGCGCCGCCATCGCCGCCAAATGACCCTAGTCTTGACCTTTTGACCTTACCGGAAGTACTCCGGAAGTGACTAATCGATTTCAGATGTATGTAATATGATCCATATGCGCAACAAATTACATCCGGTGACGGGAGGGGGGTACTCCAGAAGTGTCTAATCGATTCCATGTGTGACTAATTGCATCTGGTGGGGAAAAAAAGGAGGGGTGGTTCCTGGGGGGATAATTCTGATCAGAGAGGGAGGGGTTCCTGGTGGAGGCACCAAGATGGCGGCTTGAACAGTCGTGTTTTTTCAGGAGCTCCGAAAGACCGCAAAACTTGCTAAGTAACTTTATTCTCCTTCCACTCGACTTATAACTATGGATGCCCAAAAGATTATTAAGAATGCAAAGCTGCAATTTGTGCCATCAAACTCCAATGTTAAGACGTCTTCGCATGCTAAAGTCAGTGACCATGGCTATGCTAGCACTGAAACTGCCAACGTGGGCCCAAACAAGCGAGAACGGGGAGCAGACTCGGTGCTGCCAACTCCATCAAAACAACCGCCAGAGGAGAAAAGAACAAAATCTTCAGAGAAGGAAGATGATATCTCCAATAAAACTATTTTTGAAGCCATTCTGGGACTTGAGAAGAAATTTGAAGTACAACTGGAAGATATCAAGGAACAAAACAGACAAAGTACCTGACTCCGTGGTATAATTCTCAAACACGTAGCCTAAAGCAGATAACTCGTAAGCTGGAGAGGAAATGGCGTGTCACAAATTTAGAGGATCATCATTTAGCCTGGAGAAATAGTTTGTTGCTTTATAAGAAAGCCCTCCGCAAAGCCAGAACATCTTATTATTCGTCACTGATTGAAGAAAATAAGAACAACCCCAGGTTTCTCTTCAACACTGTAGCCAGGCTGACAAAAAGTCAGAGCTCTACAGGGAGTGCAGAATTATTAGGCAAATGAGTATTTTGTCCACATCATCCTCTTCATGCATGTTGTCTTACTCCAAGCTGTATAGGCTCGAAAGCCTACTACCAATTAAGCATATTAGGTCATGTGCATCTCTGTAATGAGAAGGGGTGTGGTCTAATGACATCAACACCCTATATCAGGTGTGCATAATTATTAGGCAACTTCCTTTCCTTTGGCAAAATGGGTCAAAAGAAGGACTTGACAGGCTCAGAAAAGTCAAAAATAGTGAGATATCTTGCAGAGGGATGCAGCAGTCTTAAAATTGCAAAGCTTCTGAAGCGTGATCATCGAACAATCAAGCGTTTCATTCAAAATAGTCAACAGGGTCGCAAGAAACGTGTGGAAAAACCAAGGCACAAAATAACTGCCCATGAACTGAGAAAAGTCAAGCGTGCAGCTACCAAGATGCCACTTGCCACCAGTTTGGCCATACTTCAGAGCTGCAACATCACTGGAGTGCCCAAAAGCACAAGGTGTGCAATACTCAGAGACATGGCCAAGGTAAGAAAGGCTGAAAGACGACCACCACTGAACAAGACACACAAGCTGAAACGTCAAGACTGGGCCAAGAAATATCTCAAGACTGATTTTTCTAAGGTTTTATGGACTGATGAAATGAGAGTGAGTCTTGATGGGCCAGATGGATGGGCCCGTGGCTGGATTGGTAAAGGGCAGAGAGCTCCAGTCCGACTCAGACACCAGCAAGGTGGAGGTGGAGTACTGGTTTGGGCTGGTATCATCAAAGATGAGCTTGTGGGGCCTTTTCGGGTTGAGGATGGAGTCAAGCTCAACTCCCAGTCCTACTGCCAGTTTCTGGAAGACACCTTCTTCAAGCAGTGGTACAGGAAGAAGTCTGTATCCTTCAAGAAAAACATGATTTTCATGCAGGACAATGCTCCATCACACGCGTCCAAGTACTCCACAGCGTGGCTGGCAAGAAAGGGTATAGAAGAAGAAAAACTAATGACATGGCCTCCTTGTTCACCTGATCTGAACCCCATTGAGAACCTGTGGTCCATCATCAAATGTGAGATTTACAAGGAGGGAAAACAGTACACCTCTCTGAACAGTGTCTGGGAGGCTGTGGTTGCTGCTGCACGCAATGTTGATGGTGAACAGATCAAAACACTGACAGAATCCATGGATGGCAGGCTTTTGAGTGTCCTTGCAAAGAAAGGTGGCTATATTGGTCGCTGATTTGTTTTTGTTTTGTTTTTGAATGTCAGAAATGTATATTTGTGAATGTGGAGATGTTATATTGGTTTCACTGGTAAAAATAAATAATTGAAATGGGTATATATTTGTTTTTTGTTAAGTTGCCTAATAATTATGCACAGTAATAGTCACCTGCACACACAGATATCCCCCTAAAATAGCTAAAACTAAAAACAAACTAAAAACTACACTGTAAAAAAGAAAAAGTTGAGAAAACGTAAAATTTCAAGGCAACATGATGCAAGAGATTTTTGAGTTTTCTCAACTTTTGCCAACTGTTGTTGACTTAACTAAGATTTACAAGTTCTGCCAACTTGGATCTTCTTGTTCACCTAATTAGGATAATCCTGGAAGTCTAACGAAGAAATTCTGGTTTCAATACCATGTATTTCTGCCTTCACCAAACACAGATATTCTTGTTGAGTAATCATACAATTCTTACTCCAGTGAGTTGAAAATTTACCTATATAAACAAAGGAAAATGTATGCTGTTATTATACTTGATAAAACACTTAATAGATATAGAATAAAACAAAGCACAATTCAATGTTATCTAAAAGCTTATTTATTTTGTTCAACAGTCTTTTCAGTACATTTCAGAATGTCATGGGTAGTAGGGTGAATTTCTGTTAAAAAAACAAAAAGAAAGAAAGAATAGAAATAACAAAGAAACAAAAACATGTTGCCAGTTTCTTTTGAGTGCTTTGAGCACCCCAGCAGAGACGTCAAAATTCCAGAGTCCAGAACAAAAAAAGAAAAGTGTCCAGTAACTTAATAATTCACGCACACACACCCTGACCGTCTTGTAAAAGCTGAACATAACTATTGCACATTAAATAGGGTAGTGCACCCAGACATTGACATGTTACACAGGCTTACTATGATGAACTATGGAAGTTAAAAGTTATTAGAAATGTTACCATCAACGAAGAGGAAACTAACACTATAACAAATCTTTTAAAATACTACAAGACAAATTTTCACCATATATTCTCAACAATACAGATTCATCTGACTAAAATTTACATTTCGAATAATGATTTATCCACTTCACCTTCATATTGTCCGACCAGGTCAAAATAAGATGGGAATTGCTTCAAAGGTAAAACTCATCTGCTTTGGATAATCAATGTTGAGGGCATACAGAAGGCCAAAGAGGTATGCCAGGGAAATAGAGAGATCGGGAATGTTATGTAGCACGATGTCCCCTTCCAACACAACTGCATGTTCTCGCACAGACGTATCAGCATCGTCATCTTGTAGGATTGGTGAGGATGGCAACTGATGCACCATTCAACACTGGTTCCAAAATGTCCTTCAGTGTCCTGAAGAAAAGTAAAATATGAATTATTGAAAGCTAAGAAAAACTAAAGACAAAACAAATTTCTAAAGATTTTAACTTTAACCTCTATACCATGCTGGTCGTTTGACTCATGGAGGTTTTAAGAAGAAAAAGCTTATTTTCCTTTAATTAATGCCACCTTGTGAGTTTTGTACAAAAATAGTTTCTGCTATGGAACAACCACCAACAATGCCCAGCTGCTGCTCAGCAGAAAAAAAAAAAGGAGTGAGAGTTATGACAACTGCAAATCCACTATAAAATTATCTGGACTGCACTGAGGAAGTGTACATTTCCATTTTGGATTAACCCATCCTTTAAAAACATCTCATAGCAATGAGTTTTACTTGCATTACTTTTTTGTACTTACTAAGCACTTCGGGAAAACCTCTGTTGCATCTTCTCTCGAGGAAAAAGGGCAGGCCTCTCAGTGCCCGTTGGACACAATGTTGGATGTCTGAAGAGTATTCAGTGGAAAACAAGAATTTCAATTAGTGAAGTAACATGGTGTACTATACACAATGCAAAATCAATCTCATAGTAATGAAAGTAAAGCACAGGTCAGACCCAGCAACAAGCAAAACGTACAACCCCCCCCCCCCCCCCCCCGAAAAAAAACAACAACAAATTAAATAAAATACTGCCAAATAAGAACAAAGCAATGACTGATGACATTCATTTTTACTGACATATCCACTGATGTGTTTTGTTTGAAGCCAACATCTTTTTCAGTTTCTGTTAAGAGAAAAGTATACTCTTCTAAAAATGTCAGATAAAGGAGCACTTCACTCACCTGTTCATCAAGTTTATCCAGGAGGTCTTCCATCTCCTCACAAAGAACTCCCTTCTTAGACCAGTACAGTTTCAGCAGGCCAGGCACAAATTTGTCAAGGGATGCATTGAAGGTCCCCAGGAGGTCTTTGCTTGTGATCCGATGAAATTTTTCAGATATCTAAACAACACATTCACCAAAATATTGTCATTTATTCAGCACAGAAAATTCCTGGGTAGCTGTCTTGGACAGTCTGCACCATGTTATATGCCTGATTGTGTTATCAACAGCAAAACCTACTTCAAAAATCTCTCATGAATGCACAGGAATAGAACCCCCCCCCACAAAACACAGTATCAGTATGAAAATACATATTATGCTCTAAGTTGCACCAAAATCTGTGACCAATCAGATTCTGTGACCTGCCTTAGTATTCTTTCCCTAACCATCGCAGTCTATAGAAGTTCTATTTTTTAGCACAAAAAGAAAAAAAAACAAAAAACATGCTAAGTCAAAATTATGAGATTGCCTTTCTGTTTCACAATTTCGATTTAGCATGGGGACTCTTTTCTTGTACTGGCAGAAATGTTCAGGGTAAGGATTTCAATATAACACTGGCAAGGGCCTTGACTGGAGTGGTAGCACAAGATAATAAAGTTGGCCAATGCATTACCCCAGCAAATACCGTACTACTTCAATATAAGTATAAATCATGCCCAATTTGAATCATTTAATTATAAACAAATTAGGACAGTCTTACCTCAGAGGAAAACAGCGCAGGTCATCTCTCCTGGACCTCAGATACCATAGGCTGACACTCCACGACCTCTCTCCGCCTGAGAGAAAATGTTTGCAATAATGAAACATTTCAATATAATGTAGAAAAAAACGAGAAAAAAAAAAAGTTACGGATCGGACTCCCCGATCCTTACTGCGCATGTGCGAAGTCGGACCGTACAGATCGCGTCTACCCATGGAATTGTACATAAAATCAATACTCCAACAAAAAGGCTCTCAATACTTTCCACAGCTTTGAAGGATGGGTCAGGTGTATCCTTCGTGGCCCACCCTATGCCAGAATTCATAGCGCGGCCCAGCCGATTCTAGTTTCCAACAATGGCGGCAGCCACTTAGTTTTAATATTACTCTTATTACTCTTTCTGGGTCACAAAGTAAACTTTTAAGGTATTTTCAGGCGAGAATGTAGCTGTGTAAATTTCAAATATCTGCTCAGTTTATTAAGACAACACATTTTTGCAAAAATGCTTCTACGTTTTCGGAGACGTCTGTTACCACCAGCTTCGATAGCTAGCTGGGCATTCAAGGCTCGCTAGAGCAGCGAGAACAGCAAACTCCTGGCATATCATTTTCAACCCCCCACGCGGTCCTTCGCTAGCTTAAACATAACATACAAGTCCCTTAGATGACTTAAATATGTTATTGTTTGGCTTTTTTTCAGTGCTTTACTCGTTCCACCCTCCTGGGTCCTCAGGAAGATGCAGCCTAGCGCTTGTAGAAAATCCTAATAACAGATGTCGTTAGCTTACCTGCTAGTGCAAATGGCCAGCAGCTCCCGCACCTGTCCAAAAAATGGCCAAATAATACACTCCAACTTCAGACCAGGTAAAATCCGTAATGGTCGAAAAATTGTAATTTTCATCCAACTTTGGCCACGTTTGTTCAAATTTTCTTAGCAGGTTTTCAGTTCAGAACACATCGACAAACCACACAGCTCAGGTCTGCTCAGGCTCGTTATGTCTAGTTCAAACTTATTCAGACCACGTGTGCCAGTCACCTACGGGGTTTCCTAATGGTTCCCAACTCGACTCAAAAAATCTACTCAAAAGTTGATAATCTTTGTTATGCTCGCTAGAAAATCTTAGTTAGGACAACAATGGAAGAAATTTGTTGGGCAGACAAGCTTTTTTAGGTTGTAAATGGAAAGTTTTATTTCTAAGTCAGTTTAATTTAAAAACTTTACTCAAATCAACAGTTACTAGTTATCGTTTTTACAGTGTACTTCCAAAAACATTCAGCTTTGATATTAATGAGTTTTTTGGGTTCATTGAGAACATGGTTGTTGTTCAATAATAAAATTATTCCTCAAAAATACAATTTGCCTAATAATTCTGCACTCCATGTACACACTAACTACACAAGACAACACATTAACTACACACTCCAAACCCGCTAAACGTCACAAATCTCACGTCTCAAAACTCGCTCTCTCTTTTTCTGCAGTCTCTCTCTCTCTCTCTCTCTCTCTCGCCGTCACTCCTAAAACTTGCCCTGTTCTGTTTTGTTTTGGTTTTTTGCTCATAAGGAGAGAGTGCTTGCTAGCGCTAACGTGGCGAAACTATTGAGGAAAAAACGCCGCGTATATATTGTTTATCATGACTCTGGTTTTACGTGGCCTATCAACACAATTTAAAAACTGCCACCTTGTTGCTTTGTCTTTAAGCGATCACGTGATTGACTTACCATGACTACTTTATAGGGCTTTGGAGTGTGATGTCACGGGGGTGGGCGTGGAAAGGATTTTGGCCCCATCCGCCATTTTGGGGGTCTAGCGCAAGTGAAAAGGGAGCGAAGGCACACACAACAGCCATGGTTCGTATTTGCTGTCTGGTCGGCTGCAATGTTCGATCGCACGACCGGCAAGAGAATAAGCTTGAAAAGGGTTTATCTTTTCATTCTTTCCCAACCTGGAAGCAACATGAGGCAGCTCGTGTATCGATGTTACCAAACGAAGGCGTCTAGCCTGGATAGCAGCTGTGAGACGAGCTGATATCCAGCTCTCTTCCATCTCCAAATATCTGTTGGTGCTCCAGACATTTTCATTCCAGTAAGTTCTAAATATGTTCATATCACTCTTTATAGCCTATTAGTTTTATTTTCGATGCGCTCTGAGGTCATAGCAAAGTAGAACAAACATCCTACTGAGTGATTCTGCAGAACTACCTTCTATTTATAGAGTTTCTAATTATTTGGCATTATTGCAGCAAACCAGCCTATGAAATGGATGAAACACATCGTGACTGGGTTCCAGCGCTACATAAGGGACCTGCTTCAAACATACCACCATGCCAATCAGATTACTTCTTCCATGTGAGGGTGAAGAGGGGACCCTTCTGGATAAGATGGTGAAGGTTTGCTGCGTTTGTTGAACAGTGTTGTAGTAAAACCAGGGAAAATGAAACTTGCTCCTGTTAAATATTCTTAAGTCTTTTGCTGTATAAATAGTGGTATTTATTTTTCAAAAGATACAGTAAATAATGTTAGTAGTGGGTGATTTTTATGTAAACACTGTCATGATTTTATGTAAACATTTTGTCTTTTATAAACTGTAAATGACATGGATTCTACATTGTAACTGATGTGATGTTCTATAAAGTGGTTTTAATAATAAAAAAAGAGGCAAAACTTAGTTTGTTTCTTTATTAAATTTTTGAACAGTGGTACTCAGTCAGTACATATTCAGTAAATGCAAATTATTTACATGGCAGTGCACTACAGGTATAAATCTAGACCCCTAGATAAAACATTATGGCATTATAGCAGTGACAACTCCTCCACAGTAGCAGGTGGGATTTTTCTTTTTTGAGGATGGCTCCTTTTACCTTTCACTACGGATGGTCTGTTTATGTTTTGATCAAGAGCCTTTTTTTGGGCAGCTGAAGAGGAGAAGTCTATCTTATGGCCAACCTCTGGCTGT
This sequence comes from Oreochromis niloticus, assembly GCF_001858045.2. Taxonomy (NCBI): domain Eukaryota; kingdom Metazoa; phylum Chordata; class Actinopteri; order Cichliformes; family Cichlidae; genus Oreochromis; species Oreochromis niloticus. Next base: position 27,775,603 of record NC_031967.2, read on the forward strand.
ATCTTGGTCATATTACCAGGCAAAACCCAGTATGCAGGTTCATCTGTAACAGTCCTTGTGCCACAGATCCGCACTGTTGCTTCTACATTAAACAGAAGAGCAGCGACATGGCTGCAGGTCTCCACGCCTCCGGCCATACAGGTGCAGTGGGCGTCTTCAACCTTCCCTGTGATGCTCACAGTGACCCATGGCTGCAATGCTGGTTCATTCAGTCTTTGAGAGTGCAGGACCTGAAACACACACAGACAAAGTTCATTTAAAGACAAGAACTATGAGCCAAGGCCGACACAAATGTGTTTTATCTACTTTATCATAAATGTAACAAGTGTTTAGAAAGTTAGCACATACATGTCATTTTTCATTTTTTTATGCATCCATCTATAGAACGCTGCATGTTATATTCTAAATCTGCCTGTTCTCTGTCAGAAACCTGCCTGCAGAAAATGAACCTAAAGTATGTAATGTAAGGATGTCATCACTTTAGAGATGGAGAAAGCATAAAGTGACAATTATGAAACACTTAATATGATAAGGAGATTCTGCAGGTCATTAATCAATGTATAAAATTAAAATAAAATGTATTTTTAGTGACACAGGATACAAACACAGAAGCAAGATGTATATTTAAATTATTTATAATAAATATGAATAAATCATTGCAATTTCTTTAACCATAAAGAATAACTAAATCCTTCAGGACAATGTCTCATCAATGCACTGAACTCACAATGTTATCCACCTAACAGCCTCCACATGTTCTCACTGTAATTTCCCCTCATGAATGAATTTATGCTGCACTAATCTGAATGTTTGGGGGAAAATCAAACGCATTTCACACGCAGTACTCGAGCTGACTTACCTTTGTTTGAATGACGACTTGTACTCGCTGACTGCACAGATAAGGTACGAAAATATGTGAGGCTATGTCAGTAGCGGTTGGTCTTCAGGGTTTCTACTCCACGGCCGTGTTTCATACAGGTCCACATTTCCAATGCATGCTATTTTCTGCAAGTACCGCTGCTTCGCCTCTGGACGCAATCGGTCTCTATACAGTCCATTCTCCAAAGTTGTCTGGGTCTTTACTCCACTGCCGTATTTCATATGGGTTCAAATTTGCGATGCACTCTATTTTTTTTAAGTACCGCTGCTTCGCCTCTGGACGCAATCTGTCTCTATACCGTCCGTTTTCTTTGGAGCTGCTTTTAAGCATGATTCTTGTCGACGTTGTTCCAACACAGTGGCCGTTTATCAATGCCCAAGTACGCGAGTACGTACTCGCGTTCTCGGTGAGTACGTACTCGCCGAGAACGCAAGGGAGTATGTACCCGCCGAGAACGCGAGCACGGACTCGTGGGCCGTTTCTCAATTCTCAAGTACGCGAGCACGGACTCGTGATTTGTACAGTCGGAACACCAGCGTACGTGATGATGTCACAGGTCCGGAGTTTTTACTGCCGTCCCCTCTTAATGTAACTGTGAGTAACATGTTATGAAGCTTAACTTTAATCACAGCCAAACCGGTTTACTCAGGAACAAATAAAACACTGAAATAAACCAAACATTAACATTTAGAAGTGATCTAAGTGACTTATATATCATTTGTAACCACACTAGCGAAACCTCTATTAATAAAAATAGTGTACATGTACATACGTGTACATACCTTAATAAAAACAAGCAGGTGAGATGTTAGAACACTTTTATTTCTATTCTAGTGGACACTCAATACTATAGACAGCTGCTGGGGTTTCTTTAACCTGAGTAGTGAGAAGACCGCGAGCGGGGTGGGGGGGGGGGGTGAAAACGATGTGCCGGGAGTCCGCTGTTGAGTTTTGGACGAAATGCATTCTGGGATATATAGCTGTCCCAAGTCCACGCCGATGCATGCTCGATAAAATGGGCGGATCGAGAACACACATCCGGGACTTTTTCGCGTTCTCGGCTTGATGCGTACTTCGAATTGGAACAGTACTTGGTCTCCGACTGATGACATATCACGAGTACACGAGAACGCAAGTACGCACAAGTACGCATATTGATAAACGCCCAGTGTCTCTTTTGATTCGTAGACCCCGAAAATGGCGCCGCGCTTCGCGGCGTGACGTCAACTCCAAAGCCCTATTCTTCCTCAGTCAAACAGCAGCACTCATGCGATTGTTTTGCCCCCTGAGCTCCAGGTGTTGTGCTAGACAGCGATTGTGATTGCCGTCCGCGGGAGCGCGCAGCTGCTTAAAGCTGTAGCATACAATACAATACAATACAATTTTATTTATATAGCACATTTAAAAACCCGAAGGCACACCAAAGTGCTTCACAGTAACATGTAGAGTCAACATAAATCAATAACAGGGTACAAATCAGGCACTAGCACAGACAGGATAGAGGCACTAACAGACCAGGAGATTTAGGTAAATACAAAATCTGCTAAGACAAAAACAGCAGTAAAATTGATAAAAAATAATAATAAATTTAATAAAATCTAATAAAAGATTTAACAGATTAAAATTTAAAAGATTAAAAGGGTGTTAACTGGTCAGGAAAGCCAAGTCAAACAGATATGCTTTTAATCTTGATTTAAAGGATTGGACAGAATCCAAGGCTCGAATAGAAGCAGGGAGGCTATTCCAAAGTTTGGGTGCAGCTGAAGCAAAGGCACGATCGCCTCTGGTCTTCAGTCTAAGCTTAGGTTGGGCCAGAAGTAATTGATCTGATGATCTTAATGCACGACAAGGGGTGTGCAAATTAAGGAGATCAGTGAGGTAGCTGGGTGCAGTGTTGTTCAGGATTTTAAACGTGAGTAACAAGATTTTAAACTCAATACGATATTTGATTGGTAAATATCAGCATCCAGATTACTTACAGATTACTTACAGCTACTTCCGTGCAGCTGATATAAGATGCGGTAAGCGGAACACAGCTTCAACCGTCTGTTTCTTGAAAAATAGTAACGGACCGCGTTTCCTTTTTAGTAACAGTAACGGCGTTGTAACAATAGGAATAGTAATTAGTTAGATTACTCGTTACTGAAAAAAGTAACGCCATTAGTAACGCCGTTATTCCCATCACTGTATATGAATATGCTCAAGAGTCTATTTGAGCTAAAAACGTGATATATATATGTATATTTTAAATCAGTAACATAGAGAAAATGTTTTTGGATAACAAACGAGTTATATTTTAAACACTGTTTGAATAATCAAAGAGATATTTATAAAGAGCAGGCTACAACAGACATCCTTACCGGGAGCAGAGAAACACGCTGTATTGTCTCTTTTTGCCACACCAGAAACGCTCTGTGTAGATAGCAAAGTCTGCGCTGTGGGAGTGTCTGGACCCTCCACGCCGGGATCTGCCGCACAACCTCGCACTGGTCCCCAGGGGCACGGCAAACTTGTAAGCCCTAGTTCAGCTCCCGAAAAATATGCTTGAGTTGTTCTTGTGTCCAACAAAAACGAGTTCTAATATGTTTTATTTTTAATGTTACTGCGTTGAAGTTAGCACAATTTAAATTCAAAAAATTATTAGTCTCTTAAATGAATGGCATCTTGACAGGGACTCGGTGAATGGCTTACAAAAAACTAATACGTTGTTTTACATCTTGTGCACTTGGGTACACTCCAATGAAACTCGAAAAGTGGGACACACAATATGGAGATGATGACTTGGCTTTTGTTAGGGAGGAGTGTAAGTATAGAGAGGAGGAATTCCTACTTCCCATTCATGTACTCTGCAATGTGCATTCCATTTGGGTGCATTGTACCGTCTGCCAGAGGGCAGCAGATCAAAAAGTCTGTGTCCAGGGTGTGAGGGGTCTGTAATGATTTTCCCTGCCCATTTCCTGGTTCTTGAGAGGTACAGATCCTGGATGGAGGGCAGAGGGGGCGCCGATGATCCTTTCTGCTGCCCGTACAGTCCGCTGCAGTCTGCTCCTGTCCTGTTTAGTGGCTGCACCATACCAGACTGTGATGGAGGAGCACAGGACAGACTCAGTGACCGCAGTGTAGAACTGGATTAGCAGCTCCTGTGGAAGACTGTACTTCCCCAGTTATCTCAGGAAGTACAGGGTGGGCCATTTATATGGATACACCTGTTACGGGTCCGAAATTGAGGACGAGAGTAAAACAACGATGGTCCAGAAGAGGTCGGTCAAACAATTGATTTTAATGAATACACGCAGCGTGGGGAGACGTACACTGGAAAACATCAGTTGTAAATCCCCCGTCCAAAAATACACTTCAGATTGCTTTTATAACATCAGGGTATTATAACACCCCCTCTTGCGTTTACAAGCACATAATTTGCATCTTAAGAACATTATTTGCCTCTTATACAGATAATGATCAATTTTAAGAGATAAATGCAGAGACAGGAGTTCCCCTTTCTGGCATCCTTTTCCAAATATGGTGATGAGGTTAGGCCTTTGAGGTCCCCATGGACTTGTCCTCCTCTTTGGCCCATCTTCTGTCACCTGTTACTAGGCAAACTCAAATGCAACAAGAAGCTGAATACATTCAGGCCTTTGCTCAGCTACTATTTTACTGTAACAATATACTCAGCATATAAGCTTTTAAGATTATAGATTTAACTCAATGATTTAAAGTGGGTGTAACTGCACCTGTAATAAACATGTTAATATTTGATTATGATAACCCCTGTAATACAGATTATAACATAATGCCAGCAACTTCAATAAATGCTTGGATGAAATGATAATTAATGCAATGATAAAGATGATGGTTATGTAAAATAATCCCTGTAATTCTACACACCGTAATAAAATGGGAATGGTTGGGGATATTAAAGTCCTGTTTGTGGCACATTAGTATATGTGAGGGGGCAAACTCCTCAAGATGGGTGGTGACCATGGTGGCCATTTAGAAGTCGGCCATCTTGGATACAACTTTTGTTTTTTCAATAGGAAGAGGGCCATGTGACACATCAAACTTATTGGTAATGTCACAAGAAAAACAATGGTGTGCTTGGTTTCAACGTAACCTTATTCTTTCATGAGTTATTTACAAGTTTCTCTTTGTTCACAGCCATTGACATGTCGAAGAGGTTAACACGTGAGGAGCGGATCGAAATTGTGTTGATATCTGGTGAACGCAGTAACCGGGTCATTGCAGCAGATTTCAAAACAAGACACCCTACGAGACCACCCATCTCCCATGCTACAGTTAGCAAACTGCTTGCTAAGTTTCGTGAAACTGGTTCAGTGTTGGATTTGCCAAAATGTTGACGCAAGAAAACTGTCACTAATGAAGAAACATCAGTGGCTGTCCTAGCTTGATTCAGCAAGAGCCCACGGTGTAGCACTCGCCGCATGTCACTGGAAAGTGGCATTAGTCGAACATCCTTTCAGCGGATATTAGCTACTCACAAATGGCACCCTTACAAACTCCAGCTACTGCAGCATCTCAACGAGGATGACCCAGATCGGCGCACAAAATTTGCAGAATGGGCAAAACAAAAATTGGAACAGGACCCTCAGTTCACGCAGAAGATTTTGTTCAGTGATGAGGCAAACTTTTATGTGAATGGTGAAGTTAACAAACAAAACCACCGCTATTGGTCTGACACTAACCCACATTGGATGGATCCCTCCAAGACTGTTGGAACAACAAAAGTGATGGTTTAGTGTGGTATATGGGGTACAATGATAGTGGGTCCATTCTTCATCAATGAAACCTCAAGGCCACTGGATATTTGAAATTGCTATATGATGATGTGTTTCCCTCTTTATGCACTGAAGCTGGCACGTTCCCTGAGTTTTTCCAGCAAGATGGTGCACCACCACATTATGGGTGCCAGGTCCGAGCATTCCTAGATGAACAGTTTCCTGGAAAGCGGATTGGTCGTCGTGGGCCAGTTGAATGGCCCCAAAGGTCTCCCGATCTGGCCCCCTTAGACTTTTATCTTTGGGGTCATCTGAAGGCAATTGTCTATGGTGTGAAGATACGAGATGTACAGCACCTGAAACTATGGATACTGGATGCCTGTGCTGGCATTTCTCCTGCAGTGTTGCTATCAGTGTGTGAAGAGTGGGAGAAGAGGGTTGCATTGACAATCCAACACAATGGGCAGCACATTGAACATATTTTGTGAGTGGTCAGAAACTTCTAAATAACTCATGAAAGAATAAAGTTACGTTGAAACCAAGTACACCATTGTTTTTCTTGTGACATTACCAATAAGTTTGATGTGTCACATGGCCCTCTTCCTATTGAAAAAACAAAAGTTGTATCCAAGATGGCTGACTTCTAAATGGCCACCATGGTCACCACCCATCTTGAGGAGTTTGCCCCCTCACATATACTAATGTGCCACAAACAGGACTTTAATATCACCAACCATTCCCATGTTATTACGGTGTATCCATATAAATGGCCCACCCTGTACTTCCTGAGATAACTGGGGAAGTACAGTCTTCCACAGGAGCTGCTAATCCAGTTCTACACTGCGGTCACTGAGTCTGTCCTGTGCTCCTCCATCACAGTCTGGTATGGTGCAGCCACTAAACAGGACAGGAGCAGACTGCAGCGGACTGTACGGGCAGCAGAAAGGATCATCGGCGCCCCCCCTGCCCTCCATCCAGGATCTGTACCTCTCAAGAACCAGGAAACGGGCAGGGAAAATCATCACAGAGTTTTCCCCCTCACATATACTAATGTGCCACAAACAGGACTTTAATATCACCAACCATTCCCATTTTATTACGGTGTATCCATATAAATGGCCCACCCTGCACATCCTCTGCTGGGTCTTTTTGAGGATGGAGTTGATGTTGGTCTCCCACTTCAGGTCCTGGGAGATGGTGGTACCCAGGAACTTGAAGATCTTCACAGTCGACACAGGGCTGTCTGATATGATGAGGGGGGGCAGAGTTGAGGGATGTCTCCTGAAGTCCACTCTCATCTCTACAGTTTTAAGAGTGTTCAGCTCCAGATTGTGCTGACTGCACCAGAGTACCAGCCATTCAATTTCCTGCCGGTATGCAGACTCATCACCATCCTGAATGAGGCCAATGACGGTGGTGTCATCTGCAAACTTTAGGAGTTTAACAGCCGAGTTCTTGGAGGTGCAGTCAATAGTGTAGCGGGAGAACAGTAGTGGTGAGAGGACACATCCTTGAGGGGCACCAATACTGAGGGACCGAGTTTCAGAGGTGATCTCCCCCAGCCTCACTTGTTGCTTTCTGTCTGTCAGGAATGTGGTGATCCACTGACAGGTAGCTGGAGACGCACTGAGCTGGGAGAGTTTGGAAGAGAGAAGTTCAGGCACGATGGTGTTAAAAGCCGAACTAAAGTCCACAAACAGGACCCTGGCATAAGTTCCCGGGCCGTCGAGGTGTTGCAGGATGTAGTGCAGCCCCATATTCACTGCATCTGCACCCACCTGACCCCAAAAAACCCAGGGAAGCATACGACCAGTTTCATGTGCAGTAAACCAACCAGCACGGCCAGTTTTCCATATTAAAGGCATGACGAAGAAATAACTTCACGCCACTGACCCTGATTAATGCCAACAATGCACCCTGACTGACGGGTAAGAGTTCCCCCCTCATTCTTTCTCGGAAATTCTGACGTGGAAGTTAAGAAGCAGCAATGAAGATTTGATCTGCAATTGCAAAAACCTTAAAGCACCGAATAAAACTTAGGTGAACACAGATATCAGAACTTTAATGTACTGTGTACTTTTACAGTCAATACACTACACAATAAACAGAATAACATAAAGATCATATCCACAGGAAGAAACTACCCTGCTAAAAAAAAATGAAAGGAACATTTTGAAAGCACACAGATCATATGGACGATGGTGTCCTGATGGATCTCCTCCCAGATCTGGACCTTGATCTTCAGTCAAATCTTTAAAGTGGCCTTCTACTCAGGAGGACACTTATAACCCACTTCAGACAATGGAACATATTACGTTTACACAAATGGCTACGAGGAACAAACCGAGCTTTGTGCCTTGTGGCCATTTGTTGAGAGGTGCCTTGTGCCTTTGAGGCAGATCAATTTTCTTTAACGTTTCTGAATCAGTCAGTAGTATTATTTTGATATTTGAAAAAAAAGCCCAACCAGTTCAGTCAAATTTCTCCAAGTATGTATAAACCTGAATGCCTTTGTGAGCTGTTCAATCATTCTTTCTTTCTTGTACATTTTCAGAGTTAATAAAAAGATTTGGTAATTAGTCTCATTGCTGTTGGATGGGAGTACACGTTAAAGATTGAAGTAGATCCCCTGTTTTTACCACAATATCCATGTAGGTTGCATGCATTGTCAAGGAAGTGGTGCATTTAGAAACAAAACTCTAAAACAAAGAGGTGGAAAGACAAAATTCAGGTTTGTTTCAATGCGACACACCCTTAACCCTTATTCCTCGCCCCACCCTGATTACTAGAGTGATGGCAGAGTTTCACATGTAATGCTTTTGTAATGCTGGTCATTTTCTCCCCTCCCCTCTGCTTATTTAACAGTGACAGAAAGTGAACAGGTGTCAGTTGTTCATCTGGAAGCCACTGGGTACATCAGAAGCGGTCCAAGCCCGACCTGAGACTAAAACTACGTTGACAAAATCTGAGGAACGATATATCTTTAATTCAATTTGTACCATTATTTGCACTGGAGATAAGAAAACTTACAGGTAGGCAAAAACAATACATATGCAACATCATATCAGTTTTTAAATTAGTTTTTTTTTTTTTCAAAATCTGTTTAATTTTGCCATTCACTGTCTAACAGTGTCTTGTGAAGAGTATTAATTTATAATTTTAACAATAAATAAATTAGGATTGCAGTTAGTTTTCATTAGAATTTCATTAAATATATGTATAAAAATATTATAACCTAAATAACTTTTTTAGAGTCTGGAGTACTTTTGTTGTAAACTGAAAGAATATTAGGCTTACTTTCCAATGAAAATATATTAATCATTTAAAAACATAAACAAATTTATTACTTTCATTACTGGGTTAAATCTTAATGTTTCATTGCATTTATGGCACTCTTATGTCAGTTGCCAGTTTAGTTTGATTGTTTTTCTTATTTATTTGAGCAACTTTTCTTGTGATATTTGGTGGTGGGATTTATTAGCGTTTTATTTTGTGGTTTAATGTTCTGCTTTCGTGTAATTTAATTCCATATTTGTATCATCTGAAAAAACAAATTATGTTTTCTTGCTGCACTTAATTCTAGAGCCTGTACTGTAAGTGCTACTGATTATTTTGTAAAAGTCCTCACCGTTGTTATATAAACAACTCACCTTCTGCTTGTTTGGCTTTGACGTGCTTGCACTGGCCTCAGTGCTAAAGATATTGTAGAATGTGAGTGTGAGTGCACTCTGGTGGACAAATGATGTGATGAAAAAACCACACACCCACACAGAGAGAGAGAGAGAGAGAGAGAGAGAGAGTAGCTGTAATGAGAGTAAATGTTGTTAAATACAGTGCTGTAATAAACTTTACTTCACTTACTGTTAATAGTTAGAGTTTCCTCAATCTGTGTTATTCCCTCTGTTTCAGGCATGGACAGCAGACTAGTCCTCACTCTCCTGTTTGTGATGCTGACTGGGTGTTTCATGGGCACTTATGCTCAAAATAATACAACCAGTGTGACTCCAGCAACCAGCACAAACACTACCAGCAGCAACACCAACACCACCTCCAACACCAACACCACAGCACCATCCAGCAACACCAGCACATCAGCAACAACCAGTACGAACTCATTGGCCCCAAATGCTACGAGCATCACAACACCATCCAGCAACAACACCATCACCAATGCCAGCAGCAACACTGGCACCAACACCACCACCCCACCACCATCCAACACCACTGCAGCTCCAACAACACCTGCCCCACTAGTGCCTAACAGTAATGTGACAATTCTTAATGTGAGTAATGTAGAACAAAATTAAAAATAAATAAAATCATTAAAAAATATACATAAAATAATTAGTTAATTACTGAAGCAGAAGACTGAAGAAATCAGTATCAGGGGACAATAAAATAGCATTGATCAGTACCTATTAAAGTATACACTGCCCCACTTTCTAACATGGACCTTATTTATCCTTGCAGGACTCTCTTACTAAAGATAATTGCAGCAAGACACAGCTGTGTGTTTCTCAGCCCTCTGGCTGCGACCCCTCCAGTGGGACATGTTTCTTCCTTGGTGCCCAACCGCAGGGAGGTCAAAATTTTAGGTTTTCACTCACAGGAGACTCAGACGGCTACGTTGCTCTCACCCTGTCACGTAACACTACACAGGTATGTCAAATTTGATCATTTCAGTCTCATTGTTAAACAGTGAAGTTTAACAATGAGACAGTCTAGTATTTTGTAGTCATCGTCTTTATAGAGAGGTAACATTTACAACTTCTGGTTTTTCACCACAGGGAACCAATGACACAACCTACATCTGTGCAAATAACAATGGTGTAGTCAAATTCTTCAGTGCTCTTCTGAACAACGGCAAGCTGACTCTCACACCGGTGAGTTCCACTAGAAGTTAACCTTTTTGTTATTTGATTGGCATCGTTTAAAAAAGAAATATTTACAACATTTGTCCTATTTGGTTTACATTAAGGACTAAACAATAAACTTCCCCAATTTTCTTTTCTTTGTGTCATTAGTTTGATAAATGATCATTCTGCCTATCTGCCTTATTCTACCTAAAGATCTTGTGTTGCCTTAACCTGTATTTAACTGTAACAATAAAACACTGATTATCCTAATTACAACCAAACACTGTAAATTCTGTGAGTGCGTTCTGTGGTTGTAATTAAAGTACATACATAGATGCAGGTCTGCCTTCTGAGTCTTCTACTCAATATCAAGGCAAATGTTAATTAAACTATGACCATGAACATCAGTTAGAATAATATGAATTAAAACTCTTCTCTTTGTGATCTGTTTTCTTCTGCAGCTTAATGTCAACACTGTGAGGGGCAAAGTCAGTGGAAAGAACATCCAGTGTCAATTTGATGCCACAGTACCAGACTCTACTAGCACCAAAACGAGAGCAGACACAAGCACTACAAGTTTCTCAATGTCAGTCTCCAATGGAACTTACAATGCCGGTAAGCTAACACATCAACATCACATCATTTGCACCTTTAACAGACCTCTTTAATGATGGTTACAAAGACCATCACTGATAATATATTCATATGTTGTTATGCACTTTAAACACATCAGTGATCTTTTTTTCTCTGCTTGTTCTTTCAGCTTCTGATTCTTTGGGGAGCCCTGTTTTCCAAATAAGAACTAATGTGGTAGAACTGGGAAATGTTAATGCCACTATCAATAATCAGATTAATTCCAACACCACAGCACCATCCAACACGACTGCAGCTCCAACAATACCTGCCCCACTGGTGCCTGACAGTAATGTGACAATTGTTAATGTGAGTAATGTAGAAAAACTTAAAAATAAATAAAAATCATTTTAAAAAAATAAATAAAATAATTATTTAATTACTAAAGCAGAAGACTGAAGAAATCAGTATCAGGGGACAATAAAATAGCATTGATCAGTACCTATTAACATATACACTGCCCCACTTTCTAACATGGATCTTATTTATCCTTGCAGACCTCTATTACTAGAGATAATTGTAGCAAGACACAGCTGTGTGTTTCTCAGCCCTCTGGCTGCGACCCCTCCAGTGGGACATGTTTCTTCCTTGGTGCTCAACAGCTGGGAGGTCAAAATTTTAGGTTTTCACTCGCAGGACAATCAGACGGCTACGTTGCTCTCATCCTGTCACGTAACACTACACCGGTATGTCAAATTTTATCATTTCAGCACAGATAAAAATACAATAAAGTTTAACAATGAGACAGTCTAGTATTTTGTTAGTCGTCATCTTTATAGAGAGGTAACATTTACAACTTCTGGTTTTTCACCACAGGGAGTCAATGACACAACCTACATCTGTGCAAATAACAACAGTGTAGTCAATTACATAAGTGCTCTTCTCAACAACGGCAAGCTGACTCGCACAACGGTGAGTTCTACTAGCACACTTTTGAAAAACACTTTAGTAATACTTTTTTTATGGTCGGAGTGTTTGACAAATGCTCATTCTGCCTATCACTGCTTATGCCTTGTGTTTCCTTCACTTACATTGAAGTTTAATAATGAAGAAATTATTATCCTAATCACAACTAAGCTCTTCTCTTTGTGATCTGTTTTCTTCTGCAGCTTAATGTCAACAATGTGAAGGGCAAAGTCAGTGGAAAGAACATCCAGTGTCAATTTGATGCCACAATACCAGACTCTACTAGCACCACAACTAGAGCAGACACAAGCACTACAAGTTTCTCAGTGTCAGTCTCCACTGGAACTTACAATGCCAGTAAGCTAACACATCAACATCACATCATTTGCACCTTTAACAGACCTCTTTAATGATGGTTACACAGACCATCACTGACAATATATTCATATGTTGTTATGCACTTTAAACACATCAGTGATCTTTTTTTCTCTGCTTGTTCTTTCAGCTTCCGATGATCTGGGGAGCCCTGCTGCCCAAATAAGAACTAATGTGGTAGACCTGAGTAATGTTACTGCTGCCATCACCAATTTGATTAGTTCCAACTCCACCAACACCACCACCACCTCTGCGGCTAATGCAATTACAATCCAGCAATCACTGATGCAAGGTAAGAGTACCAGATAAGTTTTCTTCTTTCTTTTGGTTTAATACTTACCTGAGACTAGAACATGTGCTTCAGACATGAAACATGTAGAGTACTTAATGCTTGTTGTTCTGTTCTTCCTTCCTCACCTGTAGTTTTGCTGATCACTGTGGCCATCCTGAGTCTGAGCTGGCTATAAGGAAACTGAAACCTGCCCTACATAACAGATTAAAACTTCCCTATCCAACCATGCTACTATGTTTAAACTCACAGGTTTACTATCAACAGTATGTCCCAGACTGCTATGATTAATTTGTGTGAAAGGGTCACATTACAAATCAGAAGGACTGGTGGAGGGCAATCACTTTCATGAAGCTTTTTTTTGACTGCTTTTACAAGCAGTTAGAGATTTTGTTGGAATCTTTTGTAGAACTCTTTAAAACGGTGTGGTAAGATGGGGCACAACTGAATTATTAAGAGTAAACGAACACATAGTTTGAATTAAGTGAACCACAATCACGGCTTTTACCAGTGTGTGTAATTTATGCACATTTTGGGTAAAGGGTCTGGTACCCTTTAAACCCACATTTTTATTGTTAAGCAAAAACATTTGGTGAGTTTATGGTTACTTTGATTATTAAACTGCTAAACTGTGTAAAAAGAAACTGCTGGTAAATTTATCAAGACATTTTGTCAAAGAGCTGAAGAACCAAGAGGCTTTTGTTAACCATTGTTTGCCTTTGTCTACCCTTAGAACACCAAAAGCAAAATTCATTTGCTGATGATGACAATGATGCCAGCAAATGGCAGAGGTGCATTTAAAGAAAATTATGTTCTGATAATATATTTCTATTATATGTTGTTGATATGAATGTTGGTTGTTCAGCAGTGCCTTTACGATGATGCCTTCAGTGGCTGATGTTCACATGTGTTGCTTGCTTTTTAGCAGCTGTTCACAAATAATGTTATATTTGGTACTACTGAAAATGCTTGTGTAATGATTTTGTATTACATGTTTATGATTAAATATTTATCAATAAATTATTTTGTGTTTTCTGATGAATCTTACTAGATTTGAATTTGAACCTTTAACGTTTAGTCAATTTCAGTTATGGGTGTTCTCAAATGAAATTACTTAAAACTACAATATTTTCACTACATGCACTTTCCATTATAAGATGTTACAGTGCAGTTGTTTCTTGCTGTACATTAAAGAGTCAGCCAGATTAATCACTGCCCAGAGCTTGTGACCATAAGGATACGAATGCTTATCTAACTAAAACCAGCAGCTATAGCTCACAATTCACCCTATGCAGTGTTCAAGACCTGCTAGTATGTCACGAGAGTAACAAATAATACCACATCCCTGTCTGTGATTCAAGAGCAAAGATTTTACTGTAGCATAATAAGTTCTCTTTTTCATGTATGACATGTCAACTGATCTAGCATCTCAAAAATTTTATTACTTTCAGCCTGGAAACTTCATCCAGATGATTATTACAGCAATGGAGTCATTCTTCTTCAATGTGACCTAAAGAGGGCTCATTTCCACCTTGAATCCTATGTGATTTTTTAAATTTAAGACCCATGTCAAACATTTACTAAATAAATAATTAAATTTATTAAAACTGGGTGGGACTGGATGCTTTTGACTGGTGTTCGCTGAAACCACACAACATTTGTAAAGCACTAATGAAAGTACACGCAGAAAACAATGATGTGACATCATTAGGAGCAAATTGACTAGAAAATGAAAAGAATAGCAAAAAAAAAAAAAAGAAAAGAAAAGAAAAACAAAAGAAAAAGAACCCTGTGCGAGACCTGTGGGGTCTGTTCAGGTGTTACACATGTCAGTCTGGAATTTTATATTTCTTGCTATTAATAACCTTGTAAATTGTTTTGGGTAATATTTCTCAACACACTTCTTATTACTGAGTATATTTAGAGTCCATAATGAGCTGTTTGACCAAGAGTTTTGGATACAAACAAAACTTGGTGCGTGGAACATAAATGTGTAATGAGAAAAGGGAAAGAAAAAGAGAAAAGTCTATAACAACGATGTGGACAAAACATAAGAAACTAATGAAAACCTCAGAAGCAAGATTTGTTTAGAAGAAGGAAATGTAATATGTGGGTGTGTTGTCATTCATGCAAACAACACTGTGTTGTTTGCAAACTTACATGTTTGTTTGCACAAGAATAAATGAGGTAGAACAGTGTGTGATTTGTTATGCTCTGCTTCTATGCTTCTTTACTCTTTAAATTTTCATGTATTGGTTCTTATAAATACCATAGAGATGTAAATAGCTTACATCGGTCATTAATATCAGTTTGTCGATAAGTCATCTACTTGAAACTAGCTAAGAAACCAATAAAAGCTTCTGTGATTTTTTGGGAAAACCTATGAAAACTTTAAAAGGCTTGAAAATGTACTCTTTTCCTATGTTCTCAGTTACACTCTCTTTTTGAAAAAGTAACTATGTCAACTTAATATTGCCCCCATCCATTGCTGTCAGGTGTGCTTCCATCTCACATATCAATGCGGGTAAAACCTACACATACCAGTGTGACGGAGGCAGCATGGAGGGTCGCTTTGTGAACGTGTTTCTTCCTGGACAGAAGAAGACTCTCACCCTGTGTGAAGTGGAGGTGTATGCTGCCCCAGCAGGTAGAGCTTTAAGTGACTGGATCTGATCTGTGGAAACACATCTGCCTGATACTGATTCATGTCTGTTTTTTCCTTTCAACAATTTAGTCGAACCACTTCAAAATGTGGCCTTAAACAAACAAACAGTGCAGTCATCAACATGGAATGCAGTTGGGATACCCTTTAAAGGTGTCGATGGGTGCAGAACTGAATTCTGGGGTTATTCATGTTGTACCCACACATCGACACAGCAGAATCCCTGGTGGAGAGTAGACTTATTGGCTGTCTATAAAGTCACTGCTGTCACCATCATCAACAGACAAGACTGTTGTTCTGAAAGACTTCTTGGGGCACAGATCCTGATTGGAGACTCACTGGAGCAGAATGGCAACACAAATTCCAGGTGAGCCACAAGACCAAGGGCTTAGATTTGGCATGGACGGAAGGGACACGTCCCCACCAATATCCAGCGATTATTGAATTGTCCCCACCAATAATTTGATCTCTTCGAGTAAAGAAAAACCAACCCGATAGAAAGAAAAAAACGATCTGTCAACGTCTCATTCACCCAGCGGCGCAGAAAGAGTTAAATTACTTTCGCTACTGGAGTCCTACCTCATGTGACAAATATGGCCAATGTGATTGGCTGTGGCTTTCAGGGAGCTCTGTTTAGTTTTAGCAGCGGCAAACCTGCCCTGCGAGGCCCTGCAAGGAGGAGAGGAGGATGGCAGCAAAAAGGAAGAACCTCGATATAAGAAAGTATTTTTCAAAGAAACCTGTAAGTCACTTAAAGTCAAGCTCACTCATAAAATGTGTCCGTCATAATAACATTACAGGCTATGCTAGGCTTTGGCCCACATCAGTCTAAAATTGTATCTAACCATGAATATCGTGTTTTGGAAACTAACTACACAACAGGCAGCACTATTAGTTATCTCAGTCTCAGAGTAGCATTTCTAATTTTGATTGAAAGTGTCAGAGAAAACGCCTCCTCGAGCAGCCCGGATATTAGATTACAGCGGCTGTTAAAATTATATGTCTAATGTTAAAATGTTGGTGACACAATAATTTCATCCTAATGGTACTGACATATTCATAGGGTTAATGTTTGAGACAAAATATCATGAGGTAGTCATGATTTTGCAAATATTTCACCTTGTAGTGCAGTTTTGATGCATTCTCAATCATCCAGGAAAGTAAATCTCCAAAAGTTGAATCTGTTCATCTGGACGTAGCGTTTTGTGGGAGAAACGTTTCATCACTCATCCAAGTGACTTCTTCAGTCTCAGCTGACTGCAGGTTTCCCCAAACCTTATAAACAGTACATTTGCATAATGACTGAAACCAGCCCACTGAAGGAACAATGGGCTGTGAGGTCAGTTCCTTAATCATAATTATGCAAATTCCCATGACCATTGATCAACAATCACTGACCAAAACCCACTGATCAAAGAACACTGATCAATGGCCATGAGTACCATTCACAGAGAGTTGGGGAATGGCTGCAATTACAGCGTTGTAAGATGGTGAAAGATGTACCCTTAGGCCCCCTCCTCGATTCAGAGATGGTCTTTCCCTTTTCACGTAAATGGCCTCCTTGACTCCGCGCTCAAACCAGCGTTCTTCCCTGTCCAGGATGTGTACATCCTCATCGTTGAAAGAGTGTCCACTGGCCTGTAGGTGTAAATAAACTGCAGAGTCCTGGCCTGATGAGGTTGCTCTTCTGTGTTGTGCCATCCGCTTCACTAGAGGTTGTTTGGTTTCCCCGATGTATAAATTCTGGCAATCCTCCTGGCACTTAACAGCGTACACTATGTTACTCTGTTTGTGTCGGGGGACCCGATCCTTGGGGTGGACCAGTTTTTGGCGCAGCGTATTTTGGGGTTTAAAAGCCACAGAGACCCGGTGTTTAGAAAAAATGCGTCTCAACTGCTCCGATACTCCTGACACATACGGGATCACTACAGGTTTTCACCTGGGCAGCGGTTGTCCTTCTCTCCTGGATCGGCTGGAGCTTTCTTTAGGTGCCTTCCCAGCTTTGACAAAAGTCCAGCTGGGATAGCCACATTTACTCAGGGCCTTCTTGATGTGCTGTTCTTCTGCCTCCCTGGCCGCTGTGTCAGTGGGGATGGTGTTCGCTCTGTGTTGTAGCGTCCTGATGACACCCAGTTTGTGCTCCAGTGGATGATGAGAGTCAAACCTTAGATACTGGTCCATATGCGTAGGTTTACGGTACACGTCAGCTTTTACTGATGGAAATCTCACAGTCTAAGAAGGCTAACCTGCCACTTTTCATATCCTCCCTGGTGAATTTGATGTGTTGGTCCACCGAGTTAATGTGATCCGTGAAATGTAGTATGTCCTGAGATTTGATTTTCACCCAGGTGTCATCCACATATCTGAACCAATGGCTTGGTGGTGTTCCAGGGTAGGATAGCAACGCCCTCTTTTCCACTTCTTCCATGTACAAATTGGCCACGATGGGTGAAACTGGGGAGCCCATGGCACACCCATGTTTCTGCCTGTAGAACTGACCCTTGTATGTGAAGTAGGTGGAATGAAGACACAGTTCCAAAAGCAAACACACTTGGTCGATGCTGAGAGTGGTCCTGTTGCTGAGGTTGGGGTCATCCTGTAATCTCTTACGGACTACCTCCAACGCTTCCGTGACTGGGATGCAAGTGAAGAGAGATGTAACGTCGTACGAGACCATGGTTTCATCTGCCTCCATAATGACATCTCTCACCTTCTCAACAAAATCCAGGGTGTTCTGGATGTGGTGTTCAGAGCTGCCCACCAGCGGGTTGAGGATCGAAGCCAGAAACTTGGAGATGTTATAGGTGACCGAGTTAATCATGCAGACAAATGGTCTTAAAGGTGCACCCTGCTTATGTATTTTCGGTAAACCACACAGACTTGGTGTAGACTCCCCTGGGTACAGCCTGTGGTATGAGGTCCGGTCGATAGCCTTGTCTTGTTCTAACTGCTTCAGACAGTCTATGACCCTCTTCCTGTAGCCACTTCCTGGGTCTCGTTTCAGGGGCTCATAAGTATTTTCATCACTGAGCAGTGACAAAATCTTCTCATGATAATCTTTCTGGTTAAGCAATACTGTGCACCCACCCTTGTCTGCTGGAAGGATGATAATGTTGTTGTCATCACTAAGTGATGTGAGTGCCTTCCTCTCCTCCATGGTGATGTTGGATTCTGGGGGCTTTGCATTGCTGAGACAGGCCGAAACTTTCGTCCGTAGTTGCTCTGTTTCCACTTCTGCAATATTGTTGTTACGAATTGCTGTTTCTGTGGCTGTGATGAGCTCCACTAGAGGGATTTGTCTCGGTGTGACAGCAAAATTCAACCCTTTAGCAAGGATGTTTTTCTCTGTTTGGGTGAGCTGTCTGTCAGACAAATTCTTCACCCACTTGTCCACATCCTCCATGTCGCATCCTTGTCTCTTCTGGCCACTGAGGACACTCTCCGTATTTTGTGGTGGTTTCCGACGTACAAAAAGTAAGTCAAACTTCCTTTGTTGCCTGGTCTTAGACTTCTTGTGCTGTGCTAGACGAGCCTTCTCAGTGAAGTCAAACACTTTTTTAAGAGTATTCTCATCTAAAAGCATTGTCAGTCTCTGTCGGATCCGCTCCTCTTGAGATTTTAGCATGTCATTATGCAAATGTACTGTTTATAAGGTTTGGGGAAACCTGCAGTCAGCTGAGACTGAAGAAGTCACTTGGATGAGTGATGAAACGTTTCTCCCACAAAACGCTACGTCCAGATGAACAGATTCAACTTTTGGAGATGTAGTGCAGTTTGCACAAATTGTTTTAAAAATGCACTCACCCTACAAACATTACTGATGAGTCAAGATCTGCACAAATTGACAGAAACACTGAAGCAGCTCCACATTTTATTCTTATTGTCATGTATGTCCTATTTGTCAGGTGACAGAAGAACCAACACAAAGCTCAGAGAGTAATGGTGATACAAGATCACAGGTGAAATTGGATGATGACTTGGTGGTTCATGACTGTATTTGAAGCACATGTGTGACTGCATGTATTTGGAATGTCTCACTGTTATTTATCAGGTGACAGAGGCAGCTCTGCCATGTTGTAGCTCGGACAGAGGTGAAGAGTCGAGGTCACAGGTGACTGACTGATGATGTGGTGCTATAGATTAACAAGAGGGCATGTGTTTGGCTCCTTCACATAGTGGACATTGACTTGTTGTGTGGGGCACCAGTAGTCCATGTCAGTAGTTCATGTTTAGAATAAAAAATCCCAGCTCACTGGATTGATCGGGGCAACAGTGCCTAAAATGTTGCATAATTTTGCTGAGAGATCTTTTACTTTGTGGTCATCTTAGATGAGTAGTTTTATGGACAAAAACCAGCAGGTCATTCAGTGTTCCCTCAGTGCTAATGTATAAGAGATGTTGGTGTACTATAACTGAAGGTAAGTCATTATGCAAATATACTGTTTATAAGATTGGGGAAACCTACGTCCAGATGAACAGAATCAACTTTTGAAAAATTAATTACCTGGATGATTGAGCATGCATCAAGACGATATAACTGAAGTAATGTTGTTAAGTCCTTAAAGTCATATTCTTTTATCGTCATGACTGTATTTGAAGCTATTTTTATTTTTGTATGATACCTGATTTATATGGAATATGGCTGAAGTAAACTAAAGCCTAAAATACTTAGTCATTTGTTTAATAGTAATTTAACATTATATAATTCACATATAAAACTATGAATTGTAATTTTAAATGGTTTAAAAGCATGTAGAATAGCATATGTAGGCAAGTATATTTCTGCTTTTTTATCAAGAAGCAAAGACAAAAAGGAAAAAAAAGAAACAGGGCAGGATTCGGTGGTTGAATCATCCGTCCCCACCAATGCCAAAACCAAATCTACGCCCTTGCACGAGACCAATAGTAGAAAGGATCCAAAGGCTCCAAACACACACATAGAGGGTGACGTTAACCAGAGCTTGGAGATATTAAATAAACAACTACAGGATATAAACTAAAACACTCCCAATGTGCGACTTCTGTTATTTCCACCTGAAATATAGATGTCATGCATATGACTGTAAAATAGCAAACCCCCCAAAAGCACCAACTATTCAATATACAAAACCAAAGAAAGATATGGAACTGAGTGAAAAGGCTGTAAATGTAACTGCTGGATCAGCAGCACCCAAAATCCTAGTGAAAAGGGTCTAGAGGGAAAAGATGATGATGATGATTTCACTTTGATGTTTGTGTAACACCATCAGGTGTGGCGTTATGGAATCATTAGCGGGTACATCAACATACACATTCCAGTGTAATGGAATGGAAGGTCGCTACATCAATGTGATCATACCAGGTTCTCAGAAAATTCTGACGCTGTGTGAAGTGGAGGTGTTTGCTTCTCTGCCTGGTAAGGCCATAAGATTTCTTTCTAGCACATCTGTTGTGGTCATGATTGCATATATGACTGTTGGAAAATTACTTCCAAACTTAGAAACAACTTAAAACTTTATACTTTTTAAAGTATAAAGTTTTAATACTTTATATTTAAAAAAAACTGGTTGTGCTGGATACTTTTTAAATATATGTATATATATATATTTTTTTATTTTTTTTATTTTTTTCAATATTTTGTCTTGTGTGCTAGCATCTCAGTGTTAAATACCACAACAAACCTTCAGTGAAGTAATCCAACAGCCACCAAAACATTATTATTTAACAAGAACCAGATCTCACCATAAAATGACAGTGATATCAAAACAGGAATTGAAAACACAAACAACTGCAAGCTCACTCACAGAAACACAGAATGCATCGATCCAAGCTGCTCTATTGCTCAGATCTAAGCTTGCTGTAAAATATTTTAAGGATTCAAGGAGCTTTATTGTCATTCGCATCACATGTTAACATGAGGTGGAACGAAATTATGTACACATGGTCCCAGAGTGAAAAGAAACAAAATAATGAAGAAACAGATTTTTTTAAAAGTAATAAATAAATAGTTGGGTTTTTTTGTTTTTTTTGTTTTTTGTTTTTAACAAACAGGAATGACAAGTAATAAAACAATACAATAAATAATACTTTGCGCTCTACTGTGCGCCGCCATCTTTTCTACTATATATTCAATAATCATAAATATATGATTAGGAGGTGTGAGACTGATTTGAAAAAGAGCTTGTGTGTATTGTTTTGTTTTGTTTTTGTTGAGAAGTCGTATATAAATTCAATCTATTTATAACAAAGTCTCTGTTGTTCTGTTTCTTTCAGCAAACGTTGACAGTATTCAATTGTTTACAAAATTAACATTTCTGTTCTTTCACTGGGAACATTCTGTCCGATTCACTACAGATAAATCTGCACCCACCTGACCCCAAAAAACCCAGGGAAGCATATGACTAATTTCATGTGCAGTGATTCAACCAGCACGACCAGTTTTGCATATTAAAGGCATGACGAAGAAATAACTTCATGCCACTGACCCTGATTAATGCCAACCATACACCCTGACTGACGGGTAAGAGTTCCACCCTCATTCTTTCTCAGAAATTCTGAAGTGGAAGTTAAGTAGCAGCAATGAAGATTTGATCTGCAATTGCAAAAACCTTGAATCACCGAATAAAACTTATGTGAACACAGATATCAGAACTTTAGTGTCTCTGTACCTAAACACAATAAGGGAAAAGGAAACAGTGATAGTAAACCTGTGGACTGTGTTCATAATAAAGTTAGAAAAATCAAACAAGTCAGATCATTTATTAGTTAATAATAAAGAGCACACGACAGCAGTGTTGCTGGATTTTAGTTGACATCCAAAAATTCTTTTACAGTCAATACAAAGAAAGACAAAATTCAGGTTTGTTTCAATGCGACACACCCTTAAGCCTTATTCCTCGCCCCACCCTGATTACTAGAGTGATGGCAGAGTTTCACATGTAATGCTCTTGTAATGCTGGTCATTTTCTCCCCTCCCCTCTGCTTATTTAACAGTGACAGAAAGTGAACAGGTGTCAGTTGTTCATCTGGAAGCCACTGGGTACATCAGAAGCGGTTCAAGCCCGACCTGAGACTAAAACTACGTTGACAAAATCTGAGGAACGATATAACTTTAATTCAATTTGTACTATTATTTGCACTGGAGATAAGAAAACTTACAGGTAGGCAAAAACAATACATATGCAACATCATATCAGTTTTTAATTTTTTTTTTTTTTGTTCAAAATCTGTTTAATTTTGTCATTCACTGTCTAACAGTGTCTTGTGAAGAGTATTAATTTATAATTTTAACAATAAATAAATTAGGATTGCAGTTAGTTTTCAATAGTATTTCATTAAATATATGTATAAAAATATTATAACCTAAATAACTTTTTTAGATTCTGGAGTACTTTTGTTGTAAACTGAAAGAATATTAGGCTTACTTTCCAATGAAAATATATTAATCATTTAAAAACATAAACAAATTTATTACTTTCATTACTGGGTTGAATCTTAATGTTTCATTACATTTATTGCACTCTTATGTCAGTTGCCAGTTTAGTTTGATTGTTTTTCTTATTTATTTGAGCAACTTTTCTTGTGATATTTGGTGGTGGGATTTATTAGCGTTTTATTTTGTGGTTTAATGTTTTGCCTTTTAGTTATTCAACTCCATACTTATATTATCTGTAAAAACAAACTATGGCTACATTCACACTGCAGGTCTTAAGCTACGTTCACACTGCAGGCGAAAGCGCATCAAATTCGATTTTTTTGACCCTATGCGACCCATATCCGATCATGGTATGACAGTGTGAACGGCACAAATCCGATATTTTCAAATCCGATCTGGGTCACTTTCGTATGTGGTACTGAATCCGATACATATCCGATGTTTTAGAAAGCGACTGCGGTCATGTCGCATTAAATCCGTCTTTTACGTCACTGACACAAGACAGACGCCAATTATCAGCGCCGGAGAGGCGCCCGATAGGACATCGCGAAGGATTTCTTGCCATCCGGTGAAACTGTTAGGAAGACCACGTTGGAGAAATGTGAACATTTTATTTTTACTGTATTTTCTGCAGATTCTGACAGAAATCTGCAACTATCCTTTGAAACACCGCTCCTCTAAAACAGCAAAAATGATCATTATTAGGTTATTTACATTATTATGTAAATAACAAAATAACTTAAAGCAAAAATTTGGAAACGTAAAGTCCCAAGTCTTTATATTGAGGGCAATCAGTCAAACAATATTGTTTGCCCTGGGTCTAAACAGAGCGAGTTGTGTGTGACATCTTCTTTTGCGCATGCGGGCCGCTTTGAGCGTTCACACAAGAGCGCGTTTGATGTCGCATTTTATGTGTAGTGTGAACAAGCAGACAAAAAAAATCGGATTTGATCAAAAAATCGGAATTGAGCATTAAGGCTACGTTCACACTGCAGGTCTTAATGCTCAATTCCGATTTTTTGATCAAATCCGATTTTTTTGTCTGCTTGTTCACACTACACATAAAATGCGACATCAAACGCGCTCTAGTGTGAACGCTCAAAGCGGCCCGCATGCGCAAAAGAAGATGTCACACACAGCTCGCTCTGTTTAGACCCAGGGCAAACAATATTGTTTGACTGATTGCCCTCAATATAAAGACTTCGGACTTTACGTTTCCCAATTTTTGCTTTAAGTTATTTTGTTATTTACATAATAACGTAAATAACCTAATAATGATCCTTATTGCTGTTTTAGAGGAGCGGTGCTTCAAAGGATAGTTGCAGATTTCTATCAGAATCTGCAGAACATACAGTACAAATAAAATGTTCACGTTGTCTTCCCAACAGTTTCACTAACATCGAACACGGGATGGCCAGGAAGCGTTCGCGATGTCTTCTCGGGTGCTTCTCGGGCGCTGATAATTGGCGTCTGTCTTGTGTCAGTGACGTAAAAGACGGATTTAATGCGACATGACCGTTCAAACAGCAGTTGCTTTCTAAAACATCAGATATGTATCGGATTCAGTACCACATACGAAAGTGACCCAGGTCGGATTTGAAAATATCGGATTTGTGCTGTTCACACTGTCATACCATGATCGGATATGGGTCGCATAGGGTCAAAAAAATCGGATTTGATGCGCTTTCGCCTGCAGTGTGAACGTAGCCTATGTGTTTTCTTGCTGCACTTGATTCTAGAGCCTGTACTGTAAGTGCTACTGATTATTTTGTAAAAGTCTTCACCGTTGTTATATAAGCCAGCATCTCCTATGCTATGTTTGAATGGTGTGCACAGATGAAGTATGTTAACCTTAAATGCCAAAAGAACAAAGCAACTCACCTTCTGCTTGTTTGGCTTTCACTAGGGATGGGTATCGAAAACCGGTTCTTGTTGAGAACCGGTTCCCACTGTTTCAATTCCTTGGAATCGTTTGCCATTTTTGCAAACGATTCCCTTATCGATTCCAGTCGCCCCGAATGACGTCACCACGTTGCGGAGCGTCGGAGCGTACCTGGCAGGAAACACGGCGCCTAAGCGGCTCAAACGCTTAAAAGTTTGTTTATACTTTATGAGAACGGATTGTCATCCGTTCAGGGCAACTTGCAATACTTGCAAAGTAGATATTTCATTAAGGGAGGAAACACTACGAATATGCAAAAGCATTCGCTCACAAAACACGCGATGAACTTAAATGAATGTCTTTAATTCCGCTCCGGACTCGTGAATCTCAACCCAGCAGCAGCAGCGGTAACGTTTGCACGTCATCTCCCGTTAATGCGGCAGGTAAATAATCAACTAACAGTGCATATTATGTTAGCGCGATCTGCTTTATTACAAAACCTGCCATTGTGCATTTAGGTGACCATGATGAGACAGACAGACAGAGTCTGGCTGGCGCTCGCTGGCAGTTGTCGCTGCAGTCCACCGGTAGCGTCTCTTTTCAGGCCCGCATGTCACCGAGCAGTGACTAGTTTGTGGTCAAAACCTTGCAGCCATTTGCCACAGCAGATGGTAAGTGAATGTGTTTAATTGTTGGCAGGGACATTACTGGATATTCTTGTGTAATTGCTACAGAATAATTTATGTTATACTTTGTTATTGCTACAGAAGAATATTTATTTTATTATTTTACATTTACAATTTTCCCCGGGGACCCTGTGACACCCCATTGAAGAGCCGTAGGCTGTGGATCTCTTAAGATCTCACTGTTGGGTTTGTAAGGCCATGTTACTCCTAAATTTCTATCTTGTTGAAAGAGAAGATATAAAACAGTTCTAAGCTAATCGACCTTAGTGTTCTCCTTTTTAAAAACAAGAATCGATAAGAGAATCGATAAAGAATCGAATCGTTAAACAGAATCGAAAATGGAATCGGAATCGTTAAAATCTTATCAATACCCATCCCTAGCTTTTCACGTGTACACTGGTGCTTGCACTGGCCTCAGTGCTAAAGATATTGTAAAATGTGTGAGTGTGAGTGCACTCTGGTCTCTGGTGGACAAATGATGTGATAAAAAAACCACACACACACACACACACACACACACACACACACAGAGTGTAGCTGTAGTGACAGTAAATGTTGTTAAATACAGTGCTGTAATAAACTTCACTTCACACTTAGAGTTTCCTCATTCTGTGTTATTCCCTCTGTTTCAGGCATGGACAGCAGACTAGTCCTCACTCTCCTGTTTGTGATGCTGACTGGGTGTTTCATGGGCACTTATGCTCAAAATAATACAACCAGTGTGACTCCAGCAACCAGCACAAACACTACCAGCAGCAACACCAACACCACCTCCAACACCAACACCACAGCACCATCCAGCAACACCAGCACATCAGCAACAACCAGTACGAACTCATTGGCCCCAAATGCTACGAGCATCACAACACCATCCAGCAACAACACCATCACCAATGCCAGCAGCAACACTGGCACCAACACCACCACCCCACCACCATCCAACACCACTGCAGCTCCAACAACACCTGCCCCACTAGTGCCTAACAGTAATGTGACAATTCTTAATGTGAGTAATGTAGAACAAAATTAAAAATAAATAAAATCATTAAAAAATATACATAAAATAATTAGTTAATTACTGAAGCAGAAGACTGAAGAAATCAGTATCAGGGGACAATAAAATAGCATTGATCAGTACCTATTAAAGTATACACTGCCCCACTTTCTAACATGGACCTTATTTATCCTTGCAGGACTCTCTTACTAGAGATAATTGTAGCAAGACACAGCTGTGTGTTTCTCAGCCCTCTGGCTGCGACCCCTCCAGTGGGACATGTTTCTTCCTTGGTGCTCAACCGCAGGGAGGTCAAAATTTTAGGTTTTCACTCGCAGGAGAATCAGACGGCTACGTTGCTCTCATCCTGTCACGTAACACTACACAGGTATGTCAAATTTGATCATTTCAGTCTCATTGTTAAACAGTGAAGGTTAACAATGAGACAGTCTAGTATTTTGTAGTCATCGTCTTTATAGAGAGGTAACATTTACAACTTCTGGTTTTTCACCACAGGGAGTCAATGACACAACCTACATCTGTGCAAATAACAACAGTGTAGTGAAATACATAAGTGCTCTTCTCAACAACGGCAAGCTGACTCGCACAACGGTGAGTTCCACTAGCACACTTTTGAAAAACACTTTAGCAATACTTTTTTGTTTTAGGGTTGGAGTGTTTTACAAATGCTCATTCTGCCTATCACTGCTTACACCTTTGTGTTGCCTTCACTTACACTGAAGTTTAATAATGAAGAAATTATTATCCTAATCACAACTAAGCTCTTCTCTTTGTGATCTGTTTTCTTCTGCAGCTTAATGTCAACACTGTGAGGGGCAAAGTCAGTGGAAAGAAAATCCAGTGTCAGTTTGATGCCACAGTACCAGACTCTTCTAGCACCACAACTAGAGCAGACACAAGCACTACAAGTTTCTCAATGTCAGTCTCCAATGGAACTTACAATGCCAGTAAGCTAACACATCAACATCACATCATTTGCACCTTTAACAGACTTGTTTAATGATGGTTACACAGACCATCACTGACAATATATTCATATGTTGTTATGCACTTTAAACACATCAGTGATCTTTTTTTCTCTGCTTATTCTTTCAGCTTCCGATGATCTGGGGAGCCCTGCTGCCCAAATAAGAACTAATGTGGTAGACCTGAGTAATGTTACTGCCACCATCACCAATTTGATTAGTTCCAACTCCACCAACACCACCACCACCTCTGCGGCTAATGCAATTACAATCCAGCAATCACTGATGCAAGGTAAGAGTACCAGATAAGTTTTCTTCTTTCTTTTGGTTTAATACTTACCTGAGACTAGAACATGTGCTTCAGACATGAAACATGTAGAGTACTTAATGCTTGTTGTTCTGTTCTTCCTTCCTCACCTCTAGCTTTGCTGATCACTGTGGGCATCCTGACTCTGAGCTGGCTATAAGGAAACTGAAACCTGCCCTACATTAACAGATTAAAACTTCCCTATCCAACCATGCAACTATGTTTAAACTCACAGGTTTACTATCAACAGTATGTCCCAGACTGCTATGATTAATTTTGTGTGAAAGGGTCACATTACAAATCAGAAGGACTGGTGGAGGGCAATCACTTTCATGAAGCTTTTTTTTGACTGCTTTTACAAGCAGTTAGAGATTTTGTTGGAATCTTTTGTAGAACTCTTTAAAACGGTGTGGTAAGATGGGGCACAACTGAATTATTAAGAGTAAACGAACACATAGTTTGAATTAAGTGAACCACAATCACGGCTTTTACCAGTGTGTGCAATTTATGCACATTTTGTGTAAAGGGTCTGGTACCCTTTAAACCCACATTTTTATTGCTAAGCAAAAACATTTGGTGAGTTTATGGTTAATTTGATTATTAAACTGCTAAACTGTGTAAAAAGAAACTGCTGGTAAATTTATCAAGACATTTTGTCAAAGAGCTGAAGAACCAAGAGGCTTTTGTTAACCATTGTTTGCCTTTGTCTACCCTTAGAACACCAAAAGCAAAATTCATTTGCTGATGATGACAATGATGCCAGCAAATGGCAGAGGTGCATTTAAAGAAAATTATGTTCTGATAATATATTTCTATTATATGTTGTTGATATGAATGTTGGTTGTTCAGCAGTGCCTTTACGATGATGCCTTCAGTGGCTGATGTTCACATGTGTTGCTTGCTTTTTAGCAGCTGTTCACAAATAATGCTATATTTGGTACTACTGAAAATGCTTGTGTAATGATTTTGATGATGTTTATAGATAAATATTTATCAATAAATCATTTTGTGTGTTTTCTGATGAATCTTACTAGATTTGAATCGTGCAGTTGTTTCTTGCCATATATATTAAAGAGTCAGCCAGATTAATCACTGCCCAGAGCTTGTGACTATAAGGATACGAATGCGTATCAAAATATGAAGTGGCGCCTTCACTATCAAGCTCAGATCTCTCTTTACCAAAACAGACCAGCACAGCATCCACATCACTGTCAAGAGCCTGAGATCCTCAACATATTCATCCTCAACTTGCTCTCAACCTTGAAACCCATGACTTTGAACTTGAAGATGTTAATTCTTATCCCAACACTCACCTGGGAAAACCCCCAGTGCGAGTTAGAGATCACGGTCTGATGAAGCCAGGAGAAAAACATCATCTGCAAAGTGCAGAATCGAGATCCTGAGACCACCACCTTGAATGCAACTAAAAATTCTGTCCATAAATATAATGAACAAAATCTGTGACAAAGGGCAGCTGTGTAGTCCAACAGCAAACAAGCTAGCAACTAAACACATAAAACCAGCAGCTATAGCTCACAATTCACCCTATGCAATGTTCAAGACCTGCTAGTATGCCATGAAAGTAACAAATAATACCACCTCTCTGTCTGTGATTCAAGAGCAACACAGATTTATTCAAAATGAACAAACAATCAACAAAAATAAGAAGCTGTGGTAACCACTTACCTCAACTTTGATGTGTTTTTTTCTCAGCTATTTAATCTGAAAAAAAGGAAACATGCTACAATGACAGTTTTGACACAATGCAGATTGCAGAGTACATGAATGGGAAGTAGGAATTCCTCCACTCTATACGTACACTCCTCTCTAACAAGTCATCATCTCCATATTGTGTGTCCCACGTTTCGAGTTTCATTGGAGTGTACCCAAGTGCACAAGATGTAAAACAATGTATTAGTTTTTTTTAAGCCATTCACCGAGTTCCTGTCAAGATGCCATTCATTTAAGAGACTAATCATTTTTTTGAATTTAAATTGTGCTAACTTCAACGCAGTAACATTAAAAATAAAACATATTAGAACTCGTTTTTGTTGGACACAAGAACAATTCAAGCATATTTTTCGGGAGCTGAACTAGGGCTTACAAGTTTGCCGTGCCCCTGGGGACCAGTGCGAGGTTGTGCGGCAGATCCCGGCGTGGAGGGTCCAGACACTCCCACAGCGCAGACTTTGCTATCCACACAGAGCATTTCTGGTGTGGCTTATGCAAAAAGAGACAATACAGCGTGTTTCTCTGCTCCCGGTAAGGATGTCTGTTGTAGCCTGCCCTTTATAAATATCTCTTTGATTATTCAAACAGTGTTTAAAATGTGACTCGTTTGTTATCCAAAAACATTTTCTCTATATTACTGATTTAAAATATACATATATATATCAAGTTTTTAGCTCAAATAGACTCTTGAGCATATTCATATAGCAAAATCCGTAATGGCATAACCAGTGTGCACCCTAATGTACATCTTTGAACTGTATGTTAATCAGTACATGAAGCGTACCTCTGAAAAGAGTCCATCATTTGTGAATTTACTGATTTGTTTGTTTTCACAAACTGCGGATGATGAAATCCAAAATTACTTTTTTATGCAATGCATGCACAAGAATCCAAATCTCTGTATCACAATGATTTCATTAAAGCTTTATTATTTTATGGGGGCAATATCACAAATTACCGTAGATCATTACTAGGGAACAAAAAAGGAGGATCACATCAGCACTGTTGCTGGGAGACAGAAGTCTTGACACGTGCTTATAACTTAAAACACAAAAAACTCAGTTACAGCTGATAAGATTTATGGTATAAACCAGACTTTCACAGTCTGCATCTTTTCCAGGTTTTTTCTGCTTTTGTTCACTCCTAGTTTTTTAATCACACAACAACCCACAGAGCCCACTAACTATTAGCTGCTTTTCCCCCTAAACAGTCAGTTGACTAAGAGAAATGCAATCCATTATTGTGCACGCTGACGGAGATGTGCTCCATAGTCAAACTTATATTTCCTTAACTTACATCCTATGTTCGGTTTAATTCCGGCTTCCCTTTATGGTTTGATGGAAAATTGGTTAAACGATTGCTCAACTTATGTCTGAATGATGGCAGATAATTCTGGTGAAAAGGAAACTGACCCCGTAAGCACTTTGCAGCTGAGTTGAGGGCTCGTGGAAATAATGTCAGGAGGTGTCCAGCGTGAGTACGTGTGCGGCCTGACATTCCATTTGGGACATCTGACAGACTCATTAGTGTAACTCAGGGTGTGAGCAGCAACTCCTGTATACTAAACATAAGAAAAGTAATGTGTAGGGCTTCTTTTTAAAAAAAAAAGCGAGATTCCAGGGCTCATGCTCATATGGTTTTCTTTTATCCAAAAACAGGTTAGCTTAGCGATCATGTAACTGTGTCCTTGACCTTTTTACCGGTTTGAAGAGTTGGTTCCTAATGCTGTCTGGTCCAGATATTTGGGATGGTTCAAATGCCGAGTCTCCAAATGCAAACAAAAGGATATTTTCCACGTTATTTCTTAAATGCGTATAAATGAGATCGGATAATGTCCGATAAAAGTAATGAACAATAAATGTAAATCTGTTTTCTTTTTAAAACTTTGCAGACTCATTTACCCACTCCAGTGAAAGCGATAAAAAAAGATCATGGCTTTAATGAGATTATGAACAAAATGCATTACATTTTGTTTTTTTGCTACATTAACAACTTTTCCAACTCTGATTCTCTGCAGGACCAACACGGACATCAGTTCAGACTGAAATCCAGTTCAGACGGCACACGCAACATGTTCAAGCTTGCACGGAGGCCTTTCAGTAAATATAAGAAGATGGTTAAGGCGAGAGATTACTATTCTGTCTTTTACATCAGTACAAAGGGAGGACTAAATGCCAAAAAAGAGAGAAGTTTTTAAAAAAAAATGACGCTTTAAAACAGCTCGACCACCTGCGACCACAGCGACCGAGGCACCAACAGCTGCGGGAGATCCTTGCCCTATTCGGGGGCCCGCCATCTCCGGTACAGGAGGCCGTCGTGGGTCTCCAGATTGTTGTACTGGGAGTAGTAGGCCTTCACTTCGGGCCCCTGTCCTGACACCCCTGTCCAGCTTGGGCATCGTGCTGCCTCCAGCCAGGCCCCCACCTGAACCAACGTCGCATCAGCCTCCTGCTCCTGCTTCAGCTGCTGCATGGTCAACGAGAGCCATCCCCCTCCGCCGGCTGTGGCCCGAGCAGTAGCCACGCCCCGTGCCTCCTGGGCCCGCTCTCCCTGCCGTTTCGCGAGGGGCAGCTGGCGTGGGCGCAGACAGATGGGTTGAGCAGAGCCGGTGTCGATGGTGTGCTGAACCAGCCGCGTCTGCCTGCAGTCTCTGGTTCCCTGCTTTTGACCACACTGGAGGGCCAGAGTCTCTGTACCAAGAGTGATAGCCAGCTTCGCGGTGTCAACGCAGGCCCCCCAGCGGGTCAGCAGATCAAGGCCGATGATGCACTGGTCTTGGATGTCAGCAAGCCAGAAGTCGTGCACCAGCTCCAGATCCTTCGTTCGGATCCGCAACGGTTTCTTCCCCCACATGTCAGTTCTCTCCCCCGTCACTGTCATCAGCTGGGTGTCGGTGGGCGACCAACCCATCACAAGCGGCCCGGATGTTCCAGGAAACACACCAGGTCGTATTAGGGAAATGGTGGACCCCGTGTCCACGAGGGCCTGGCAGGGCTGGTCCTCAACACAGCAGCTCAGGTAGAGTCCCTTCAGGTGCCCGACTAGGCCCGCCACCGTGCATCGTTCTTGGAGGGGGGCAGGAAGCTGGAGTGGTGGTCCCCTCGCTGTACCGCTCCCCCTCTCATCCCCCTGAGGCCACATCGTTCTGGCCTTCGGGGCGGGCGCCAGGCAGTTGCGCGCCACGTGGCCAGGCTCGTTGCACCGGTAGCAGCGGTCGGTCGGTCGACGGGGACGCCTCCAGGGCACCGAGGGCTGCGCCTGGCATATCCCCGCGACCTCCCCCTCACTGTCACAGTCTGCAGCTCTGATTTGAGGGTAGTTTGTGGGGCGCAACTGCTGGTCAGGTCGCGAGGTGAGCACGAGTTCGGCCCTTTCAGCCTCAAGGAGCGCCTCACGGAGAGTTTGAGGCATGGCCAGGCGGATGTGTTGGCGTAATCGCTCTGGAAAAAGTCCTCGCAGAAAAGCATGCAGGCTAAGCTCCTCACGGGGTGCTGCTGGGAACTCCAGGTAGCCACGACGAGCATGCAGCAACACGTCCGCTGCAAAGGTGCCCAGGCTCTCCCCCGGCCGACGGCTCCGGTTGGTCAGCTGGTCCCTGCTCTGATCAGTAGAGTGCCGCTGCCCGAATCGCCTCTCGATTGCTATGGTGAGGGCCTGGAGCTCATGCTGCTCTGACGGGGCTAGGTCAAGGAGTACCTGCAGTGCATCTCCTTCCAATGCTAGCGCTAGGTGTGTAGCAGCCTCTTCGTCGCTCCAGCCATTATGCCTCGCGGCTAGCCGTACTTGTGAGAGGTAGGGCTCTAGCGGGGTTATCCCGTTGTATTTCGGTACCTTAGCTGGCGTTGCAGGCGTCACTGCTCGCTGTCGGGGGCCCGGCGTGTCG
Organism: Oreochromis niloticus; assembly: GCF_001858045.2. NCBI lineage: Eukaryota > Metazoa > Chordata > Actinopteri > Cichliformes > Cichlidae > Oreochromis > Oreochromis niloticus. Next base: position 27,808,823 of record NC_031967.2, read on the forward strand.
GTCGACAGAGGCAGCCCATGAAGCACTGTCCCAGCGTCGGTCGCGACGGGCCGCTGCCGCGGTGCACTCGCGCCGTCGGGACCCGTCGGGACCCGTCGGGGGACTTACATGGCCGCTCGCTTGCTCTCTCTTCAATCGCCCACTTCCCAAGCAGCGAATGCTCTCCTCGACGGCTTGCTCCAGCCTCTGAGTGTCTCTCTCCATTCCAGCGAGGGTGAGCTATCCCACTTCTGACACCAATGTGGCGAGCTCGGACACAGAGGAGACAGAGGTTTCTTGGAAGCACAGCTGTTTATTAGAATCGGCCCAGAACACTGCCGCTACCTCCCTCCTCAGCACGGCACCAACAACAACAACACAAAATGGCGCTCTCTCACCCGGAAACACACAGTTGCAGAGAGAGCGTGACCTGGAACCATGGCAACAGAACATAAATGTCAATAACAAAACCCCGAACAGCCCTGGCCCGCTACATTATTATTACGACAAAGGCAGTGAGTATGGGGCTCTTGACAACCATTTTCACTGTTGGTCGATAAATTTAACCATTTTTGGAAAAGAACAAGGACAAATTGTGTTTCCTTTTTTTAAAAAGTGTAATTGTAGTTTTGTTTTGTTGTCGTAATAATAATGATAATGAGTGAAAACTAAGAATTTGTAAAATAAGAGTTCAACACTTGTCTGTACAAAACAGAAGGCAAGCAAACTACTACAATCATTCTGTCTCTACACAGCCGTATGTGCTTTGACCGGAGATTCTCACGCATCACCCATCTCCTCAGAATCTGTTTTACTCTCAACTTTCTGCAACAACGCGTCAGGTTTGCCTTGCTTTGACCCCACAACAGAGGCTATAATGTTTTCTAGGTGAGGATTTCCCTTTGCCTCCTGCTCAACTCTTTCCAACACCTCCCCATACCCATCTTTCTTCAGATTATCCACAAAGTTTTCAAATATAGTGAGCAGAGGAAAGGCGTACTCAATCACATTCTCGCTAAGATTCGGAAACCCATAGAAAAACCCGCCACTGTGCAAAACAAACACTCGTCCGTGGGCATCAAAAACCGGGGAGCTGGAAGAGCCATGGTACATGAGAGTGTTGTAGGTGACGTAGATATTTTCATACGGGTCGTTTTTGATCTGCTGATTGATTTCACAAAGACTGCAAAATTCATCGCAGTCTTCTAAATTTTCATTATTCTCAGCGTTCTCTCACCTCTCTTTCTCGATGACACATGTAGGACTCATTTTTTTCACTCCTCCTCCTGGGTGTCCGACGACACAGGCCTTGCCGTCTGAAGGTACAGGTCCAAATCTCTTAAGGAGCCCTGGCGGCACTTTCTCTGTTTCCAGCTTAAGTATGACATAATCTAACTTATCGGTGCCGATGAACACCTTAGCGCTAAGATTGTTCCTGTCTGATTCTTGGTCTTCAAAGTTAAAGACCACAGTAACGTTTACAAATTCACGCCAGTTAGGTGCGTTTGATTTAACCCAGTAGAAGGAACCAGTTATGAGACAAACTTACTCGTTCAGTTCGAGCAGCAACATAACACTGCGAATTTCAGTAAAAGGCTGTCGGCTCTTTCCAAAGCACTCTTTCCTGTATTTCAGTGCTTCCAGAAAAGAATTTTTAGGGAATCTACTCTCCATCCATCCTTTCAGACGCGGATACTGCTGACAAAGAAGATCGTAAACCTCCTTACGGTCAATGCTGCTACCCTTTTCTTTGATTGCCGTTTTCTGTCGTGCTACATCTAAGACTGATGTCATTCCACCGCTGCGCTTTGCTTTATTTGATGCGTGTGGAGGTTTCTGCTGCCCTGGGAAGGCTACATCTTTTATTTCCGTATCTGCTCCCTGTGGAAAACATATCTGGAATTTCTTATTGTCCAGACGATCAGTTATGTCTGTGCACTCAGTCTTACGTTCGTCATTGATGTTAACCAGCTCAAAGTAGCCCAGGTCATCGGTGAAGCGACCGTCTCTTCTCAGAGCCTCGGCCGCAGTTATTCCCTTCTCCTCGTAAACACAAAGATACTTGAACTGTTTTAAAGCGTCATTTTTTTTTGAAAAACTTCTCTCATTTTTGGCATTTAGTCCTCCCTTTGTACCGATGTAAAAGACAGAATAGTAATCTCTCGCCTTAACCATCTTCTTATATTTACTGAAAGGCCTCCGTGCAAGCTTGAACATGTTGCGTGTGCTGTCTGAACTGGATTTCAGTCTGAACTGATGTCCGTGTTGGTCCTGCAGAGAATCAGAGTTGGAAAAGTTGTTAATGTAGCAAAAAAACAAAATGTAATGCATTTTGTTCATAATCTCATTAAAGCCATGATCTTTTTTTATTGCTTTCACTGGAGTGGGTAAATGAGTCTGCAAAGTTTTAAAAAGAAAACAGATTTACATTTATTGTTCATTACTTTTATCGGACATCATCCGATCTCATTTATACGCATTTAAGAAATAACATGGAAAATCCTTTTGTCTGCATTTGGAGACTCGGCATTTGAACCATCCCAAATATCTGGACCAGACAGCATTAGGAACCAACTCCTCAAACTGGTAAAAAGGTCAAGGACACAGTTACATGATCGCTAAGCTAACCTGTTTTTGGATAAAAGAAAACCATATGAGCATGAGCCCTGGAATCTCTTTTTTTTTAAAAAAGAAGCCCTACACATTACTTTTCTTATGTTTAGTATACAGGAGTTGCTGCTCACACCCTGAGTTACACTAATGAGTCTGTCAGATGTCCCAAATGGAATGTCAGGCCGCACACGTACTCACGCTGGACACCTCCTGACATTATTTCCACGAGCCCTCAACTCAGCTGCAAAGTGCTTACGGGGTCAGTTTCCTTTTCACCAGAATTATCTGCCGTCATTCAGACATAAGTTGAGCAATCGTTTAACCAATTTTCCATCAAACCATAAAGGGAAGCCGGAATTAAACCGAACATAGGATGTAAGTTAAGGAAATATAAGTTTGACTATGGAGCACATCTCCTTCAGCGTGCACAATAATGGATTGCATTTCTCTTAGTCAACTGACTGTTTAGGGGGAAAAGCAGCTAATAGTTAGTGGGCTCTGTGGGTTGTTGTGTGATTAAAAAACTAGGAGTGAACAAAAGCAGAAAAAACCCGGAAAAGATGCAGACTGTGAAAGTCTGGTTTATACCATAAATCTTATCAGCTGTAACTGAGTTTTTTGTGTTTTAAGTTATAAGCACGTGTCAAGACTTCTGTCTCCCAGCAACACTGCTGATGTGATCCTCCTTTTTTGTTCCCTAGTAATGATCTACGGTAATTTGTGATATTACCCCCATAAAATAATAAAGCTTTAATGAAATCATTGTGATACAGAGATTTGGATTCTTGTGCATGCATTGCATAAAAAAGTAATTTTGGATTTCATCATCCGCAGTTTGTGAAAACAAACAAATCAGTAAATTCACAAATGATGGACTCTTTTCAGAGGTACGCTTCAAGTACTGATTAACATACAGTTCAAAGATGTACATTAGGGTGCACACTGGTTATGCCATTACGGATTTTGCTATATGAATATGCTCAAGAGTCTATTTGAGCTAAAAACTTGATATATATATGTATATTTTAAATCAGTAATATAGAGAAAATGTTTTTGGATAACAAATGAGTCACATTTTAAACACTGTTTGAATAATCAAAGAGATATTTATAAAGGGCAGGCTACAACAGACATGCTTACCGGGAGCAGAGAAACACGCTGTATTGTCTCTTTTTGCCACACCAGAAACGCTCTGTGTAGATAGCAAAGTCTGCGCTGTGGGAGTGTCTGGACCCTCCACGCCGGGATCTGCCGCACAACCTCGCACTGGTCCCCAGGGGCACGGCAAACTTGTAAGCCCTAGTTCAGCTCCCGAAAAATATGCTTGAGTTGTTCTTGTGTCCAACAAAAACGAGTTCTAATATGTTTTATTTTTAATGTTACTGCGTTGAAGTTAGCACAATTTAAATTCAAAAAAATTATTAGTCTCTTAAATGAATGGCATCTTGACAGGAACTCGGTGAATGGCTTAAAAAAAACTAATACATTGTTTTACATCTTGTGCACTTGGGTACACTCCAATGAAACTCGAAACGTGGGACACACAATATGGAGATGATGGCTTGGCTTTTTTTAGGGAGGAGTGTAAGTATAGAGAGGAGGAATTCCTACTTCCCATTCATGTACTCTGCAATGTGCATTCCATTTGGGTGCACTGTACCGTCTGCCAGAGGGCAGCAGATCAAAAAGTCTGTGTCCAGGGTGTGAGGGGTCTGTGATGATTTTCCCTGCCCGTTTCCTGGTTCTTGAGAGGTACAGATCATGGAGGGCAGGGGGCATGCCGATGATCTTTTCTGCTGCCTGTACAGTCCGCTGCAGTCTGCTCCTGTCCTGTTTAGTGGCTGCACCATGCCAGCCTGTGATGGAGGAGCACAGGACAGACTCAGTGACCGCAGTGTAGAACTGGATTAGCAGCTCCTGTGGAAGACTGTACTTCCCCAGTTGTCTCAGGAAGTACATCCTCTGCTGGGTCTTTTTGAGGATGGAGTTGATGTTGGTCTCCCACTTCAGGTCCTGGGAGATGGTGGTACCCAGGAACTTGAAGATCTTCACAGTCGACACAGGGCTGTCTGATATGATGAGGGGGGGCAGAGTTGAGGGATGTCTCCTGAAGTCCACTGTCATCTCTACAGTTTTAAGAGTGTTCAGCTCCAGATTGTGCTGACTGCACCAGAGTACCAGCCACTCAATTTCCTGCCGGTATGCAGACTCATCACCATCCTGAATGAGGCCAATGACGGTGGTGTCATCTGCAAACTTTAGGAGTTTAACAGCCGAGTTCTTGGAGGTGCAGTCATTAGTGTAGCGGGAGAACAGTAGTGGTGAGAGGACACATCCTTGAGGGGCACCAATACTGAGGGACCGAGTTTCAGAGGTGATCTCCCCCAGCCTCACTTGTTGCTTTCTGTCTGTCAGGAATGTGGTGATCCACTGACAGGTAGCTGGAGACGCGCTGAGCTGGGAGAGTTTGGAAGAGAGAAGTTCAGGCACGATGGTGTTAAAAGCCGAACTAAAGTCCACAAACAGGACCCTGGCATAAGTTCCCGGGCCGTCGAGGTGTTGCAGGATGTAGTGCAGCCCCATATTCACTGCATCTGCACCCACCTGACCCCAAAAAACCCAGGGAAGCATACGACCAGTTTCATGTGCAGTAAACCAACCAGCACGGCCAGTTTTCCATATTAAAGGCTGACGAAGAAATAACTTCACGCCACTGACCCTGATTAATGCCAACAATACACCCTGACTGACAGGTAAGAGTTCCACCCTCATTCTTTCTCGGACATTCTGACGTGGAAGTTAAGAAGCAGCAATGAAGGAACATTTTGAAAGCACACAGATCATATGGACGATGGTGTCCTGATGGATCTCCTCCCAGATCTGGACCTTGATCTTCAGTCAAATCTTTAAAGTGGCCTTCTACTCAGGAGGACACTTATAACCCACTTCAGACAATGGAACATATTACGTTTACACAAATGGCTACGAGGAACAAACCGAGCTTTGTGCCTTGTGGCCATTTGTTGAGAGGTGCCTTGTGCCTTTGAGGCAGATCAATTTTCTTTAACGTTTCTGAATCAGTCAGTAGTATTATTTTGATATTTGAAAAAAAAAAGCCCAGTCAGTTCAGTCAAATTTCTCCAAGTATGTATAAACCTGAATGCCTCTGTGAGCTGTTCAATCATTCTTTCTTTCTTGCACATTTTCAGAGTTAATAAAAAGATTTGGTAATTAGTCTCATTGCTGTTGGATGGGAGTACACATTAAAGATTGAAGTAGATCCCCTGTTTTTACCACAATATCCATGTAGGTTGCATGCATTGTCAAGGAAGTGGTGCATTTAGAAACAAAACTCTAAAACAAAGAGGTGGAAAGACAAAATTCAGGTTTGTTTCCATGCGACACACCCTTAAGCCTTATTCCTCGCCCCACCCTGATTACTAGAGTGATGGCAGAGTTTCACATGTAATGCTTTTGTAATCCTGGTCATTTTCTCCCCTCCCCTCTGCTTATTTAACAGTGACAGAAAGTGAACAGGTGTCAGTTGTTCACCTGGAAGCCACTGGGTACATCAGAAGCGGTCCAAGCCCGACCTGAGACTAAAACTACGTTGACAAAATCTGAGGAATGATATATCTTTAATTCAATTTGTACCATTATTTGCACTGGAGATAAGAAAACTTACAGGTAGGCAAAAACAATACATATGCAACATCATATCAGTTTTTAAATTAGTTTTTTTTTTTCAAAATCTGTTTAATTTTGCTATTCACTGTCTAACAGTGTCTTGTGAAGAGTATTAATTTATAATTTTAACAATAAATAAATTAGGATTGCAGTTAGTTTTCAATAGTATTTCATTATATATATATGAAAACAGTATAACCTAAATAACTTTTTTAGATTCTGGAGTACCTTTATTATAAACTGAAAGAATATTAGGCTTACTTTCCAATGAAAATATATTAATCATTTAAAAACAAAAACGAATTTATTGCTTTAATTATTGGGTTAAATCTTAATGTTTCATTGCATTTATGGCACTCTTATATCAGTTGCCAGTTTGCTTTGATTTTTTTTCTTATTTATTTGAGCAACTTTACTTGTGATATCTGGTGGTGGGATTTATTAGTTAGTATTTTGTGGTTTAATGTTATGTCTTTTTGTTATTTAACTCCATACTTCTATTATCTGTAAAAACATATTATGTTTTCTTGCTGCACTTGATTCTAGAGCCTGTACTGTAAGTGCTACTGATTATTTTGTAAAAGTCCTCACCGTTGTTATATAAGCCAGCATCTCCTATGCTATGTTTGAATGGTGTGCACAGATGAAGTATGTTAACCTTGCACTGACCTCAGTGCTAAAGATATTGTTCACCAGATATTATACTCTGGTGAACAAATTATGTAATGAAAAAACCACCCACCCACCGAGAGAGAGAGAGAGAGAGAGAGAGAGAGAGAGTGTAGCTGTAGTGACAGTAAATGTTGTTAAATACAGTGCCGTAATAAACTTCACTGCACTTACAGTTAATAGTTAGAGGTTACTCAATCTGTATCATTCCCTCTGTTTCAGGCATGGACAGCAGACTAGTCCTCACTCTCCTGTTTGTGATGCTGACTGGGTGTTTCATGGGCACTTATGCTCAAAATAACACAACCAGTGTGACTCCAGCAACCAGCACAAACACTACCAGCAACAATACCACCTCCAACACCATCACCAATGCAAGCAGCAACACTGGCACCAACACCACCACCCCACCACGATCCAACACGACTGCAGCTCCAACAACACCTGCCCCACTAGTGCCTAACAGTAATGTGACAATTCTTAATGTGAGTAATGTAGAAAAAACTTTAAAAATAAATAAAATCATTAAAAAATATAAATAAAATAATTAGTTAATTACTGTGAGATGCACTTCACAAACGTACACACACACGCAGTTCTTTATTGCCAGATGCCACGTTTATTTTTAGTTTTCATTTGTTGTGACAGTCCGTAGTCTGTACAGCTCTGCTCTCAGCTGATCCCAGCTTCCTCCCCTCCGCTCCTGTCCCGTCTCACTAAAAAAGGGGAAGGAAACCGTCATCAGCTGTTCTCACCTGCCTCTTCAGCACCGCCCCGTTGAGCTCACTGCACCACTCCTCCCCTGCAGCCGAGCCCGGGACCACACCTCCACCACAATTACTGAAGCAGAAGACTGAAGAAAAAAATATTAGGGGACAATAAAGTGGCATTGATCAGTACCTATTAACATATACACTGCCGCTTTCACTAACATGGATCTTATTTGTTCTTGCAGGCCTCTATTACTAGAACTGAATGTGGCAGGAAACAGCTGTGTGCAGCTCAGCCCTCTGGCTGTGACCCCTCAAACGGGACATGTTTCTTCCTTGGTGCCCAAGCGCTTGGAGGTCAAAATTTTATGTTTGACCTTGCAGGAGAATCAGACGGCTACATTGCTGCCACCCTGTCACGTAACACACAGGTATGTCAAATTTGATCATTTCAGCACAAATGAAAATGCAGTGAAGTTTAACAATGAGACAGTCTAGTATTTTGTTAGTCGTCATCTTTATAGAGAGGTAACATTTACAATGTCTGGTTTTTCACCACAGGGAGTCAATGACACAACCTACATCTGTGCAAATAACAATGGTGTAGTCAAATTCTTCAGTGCTCTTCTGAACAACGGCAAGCTGACTCGCACACCGGTGAGTTCTACTAGAAGTTAAACTTTTTGTTATTTGATTGGCATCTTTTAAAAAGGAAATATTTACAACATTAACATTAGTCCGATTTGGTTTACATTAAGGACTAAACAATAAACTTCCCAAATATTCTTTTTTTACTATCATTAGTTTAAAAAATGATTATTCTGCCTATCTCCCTAATGATCTTGTGTTGCCTTAACCTGTATTTAACTGTAACAATGAAACACTTATTATCCTAATTACAACCAAACACTGTAAATTCTGTAAGTGCGTTCTGTGGTTGTAATTAAAGTACATACATAGATGCAGGTCTGCCTTCTGAGTCTTCTACTCAATATCAAGGCAAATGTTAATTAAACTATGACCATGAACATCAGTTAGAATAATGTGAATGAAAACTCTTTTTGTTGTGATCTGTTTTCTTCTGCAGCTTAAAGTCAACACTGTGAGGGGCAAAGTCAGTGGAAAGAACATCCAGTGTCAGTTTGCTGCCACAGTACCAGACTCTACTAGCACCACAACTAGAGCAGACACAAGCACTACAAGTTTCTCAATGTCAGTCTCCACTGGAACTTACAATGCCAGTAAGCTAACACATCAACATCACATCAATTGCCATTTCAACAGACCACTGACACCCAACATTACAGACACTATCACAGACGATATATCAATATGTTGTCATGAACTTTAAACACATCAGTGATCTTTTTGTCTATGGTTGTTCTTTCAGGTTCTGATGGTCTGGGAAGCCCTACTGCCAAGATAACAACTGGTGTGGTAGACCTGGCAAATGTTAATGCCACTATCAATAATCAGATTAATTCCAACACCACAGCACCACCCAACACAACTGCAGCTCCAACAACACCTGCCCCACTGGTGCCTGACACTAATGTGACAATTCTTAATGTGAGTAATGTAGAAAAACTTAAAAATAAATAAAATAATTATTTAATTACTAAAGCAAAAGACTGAGGAAATCCATATCAGGGGATAATAAAATAGCATTGATCAGTACCTATTAACATATACACTGCCCCATTCACTAACATGGATCTTATTTGTTCTTGCAGGCCTCTATTACTAGAACTGAATGTGGCAGGAAACAGCTGTGTGCAGCTCAGCCCTCTGGCTGTGACCCCTCAAACGGGACATGTTTCTTCCTTGGTGCCCAAGCGCTTGGAGGTCAAAATTTTATGTTTGACCTTGCAGGAGAATCAGACGGCTACATTGCTGCCACCCTGTCACGTAACACACAGGTATGTCAAATTTGATCATTTCAGCACAAATGAAAATGCAGTGAAGTTTAACAATGAGACAGTCTAGTATTTTGTTAGTCGTCATCTTTATAGAGAGGTAACATTTACAATGTCTGGTTTTTCACCACAGGGAGTCAATGACACAACCTACATCTGTGCAAATAACAATGGTGTAGTCAAATTCTTCAGTGCTCTTCTGAACAACGGCAAGCTGACTCGCACACCGGTGAGTTCTACTAGAAGTTAAACTTTTTGTTATTTGATTGGCATCTTTTAAAAAAGAAATGTTTACAACATTTGTCCTATTTGGTTTACATTAAGGACTAAACAATAAATTTCCCCAATTTTCTTTTCTTTGTGTCATTAGTTTGATAAATGATCATTCTGCCTATCTGCCTTATTCTACCTAAAGATCTTGTGTTGCCTTCACCTGTATTTAACTGTAACAATAAAATACTGATTATCCTAATTACAACCAAACACTGTAAATTCTGTGAGTGCGTTCTGTGGTTGTAATTAAAGTACATACATAGATGCAGGTCTGCCTTCTGAGTCTTCTACTCAATATCAAGGCAAATGTTAATTAAACTATGACCATGAACATCAGTTAGAATAATGCGAATGAAAACTCTTTTTGTTGTGATCTGTTTTCTTCTGCAGCTTAAAGTCAACAATGTGAGGGGCAAAGTCAGTGGAAAGAACATCCAGTGTCAGTTTGCTGCCACAGTACCAGACTCTACTAGCACCACAACTAGAGCAGACACAAGCACTACAAGTTTCTCAATGTCAGTCTCCACTGGAACTTACAATGCCAGTAAGCTAACACATCAACATCACATCAATTGCCCTTTCAACAGACCACTCACACCCAACATTACAGACACTATCACAGACGATATATCAATAGTGTGGCGAGCTCAGACAAGGAGGAGACAGAGTATTGTTTGGTCTTGCTTCCGCGAGCTAGCCAGGAGCACAGCCATTTATTTAAATCTGCGCAGGAGCACTGCCGCTAGCAAACTGCTCCGCGCCGCAACCACAACAACAACACACAAAATGGCGCTCTCTCACCGGGAAACACAAGTTGCAGAGAGAGCGTCACCCGTAACCATGGCAACAGAACATTAATGTCGGTAACAAAACCCGAACAGCTCTGGCCCACTACAATATGTTGTCATGCACTTTAAACACATCAGTGATCTTTTTGTCTATGGTTGTTCTTTCAGGTTCTGATGGTCTGGGAAGCCCTACTGCCAAGATAACAACTGGTGTGGTAGACCTGGCAAATGTAATGCCACTATCAATAATCAGATTAATTCCAACACCACAGCACCACCAACACAACGCAGCTCCAACAACACCTGTCACACATGGCCCTTGAACCAACAGTTCAGAGAGACGTCACCCGTAACCATGGCAACAGACATTAATGTCGTCAACAAAACCCGGAACAGCCTCTGGCCCACTTACAATATGTTGTCATGCACTTTAAAAAAAACACATCAGTGATCTTTTTGTCTATGGTTGTTCTTTCAGGTTCTGATGGTCTGGGAAGCCCTACTGCAAGATACAACTGGTGCTGTGACCACTGGCCTGACACTAATGTGACAATTCTTAATGTGAGTAATGTAGAAAACTTAAAAATAAATAAAATAATTATTTAATTACTAAAGCAAAAGACTGAGGAAATCCATATCAGGGGATAATAAAATAGCATTGATCAGTACCTATTAACATATACACTGCCCATTCACTAACATGGATCTTATTTGTTCTTGCAGGCCTCTATTACTAGAACTGAATGTGGCAGGAAACAGCTGTGTGCAGCTCAGCCCTCTGGCTGTGACCCCTCAAACGGACATGTTTCTTCCTTGGTGCCCAAGCGCTTGGAGGTCAAAATTTTATGTTTGACCTTGCAGGAGAATCAGACGCTACATTGCTGCCACCCTGTCACGTAACACACAGGTATGTCAAATTTGATCATTTCAGCACAAATGAAAATGCAGTGAAGTTTAACAATGAGACAGTCTAGTATTTTGTTAGTCGTCATCTTTATAGAGAGGTAACATTTACAATGTCTGGTTTTTCACCACAGGGAGTCAATGACACAACCTACATCTGTGCAAATAACAATGGTGTAGTCAAATTCTTCAGTGCTCTTCTGAACAACGGCAAGCTGACTCGCACACCGGTGAGTTCTACTAGAAGTTAAACTTTTTGTTATTTGATTGGCATCTTTTAAAAAAGAAATGTTTACAACATTTGTCCTATTTGGTTTACATTAAGGACTAAACAATAAATTTCCCCAATTTTCTTTCTTTGTGTCATTAGTTTGATAAATGATCATTCTGCCTATCTGCCTTATTCTACCTAAAGATCTTGTGTTGCCTTCACCTGTATTTAACTGTAACAATAAAATACTGATTATCCTAATTACAACCAAACACTGTAAATTCTGTGAGTGCGTTCTGTGGTTGTAATTAAAGTACATACATAGATGCAGGTCTGCCTTCTGAGTCTTCTACTCAATATCAAGGCAAATGTTAATTAAACTATGACCATGAACATCAGTTAGAATAATGCGAATGAAAACTCTTTTTGTTGTGATCTGTTTTCTTCTGCAGCTTAAAGTCAACAATGTGAGGGGCAAGTCAGTGGAAAGAAATCCAGTGTCAGTTTGCTGCCACAGTACCAGACTCTACTAGCACCACAACTAGAGCAGACACAAGCACTACAAGTTTCTCAATGTCAGTCTCCACTGGAACTTACAATGCCAGTAAGCTAACACATCAACATCACATCAATTGCCCTTTCAACAGACCACTGACACCCAACATTACAGACACTATCACAGACGATATATCAATAGTGTGGCGAGCTCAGACAAGGAGGAGACAGAGGTATTGTTTGGTCTTGCTTCCCGCGAGCTAGCCAGGGAGCACAGCCATTTATTTAAATCTGCGCAGGAGCACTGCGCTAGCAAACTGCTCCACGCCGCAACCACAACAACAACAACACAAAATGGCGCTCTCTCACCGGGAAACACACAGTTGCAGAGAGAGCGTCACCCATAACCATGGCAACAGAACATTAATGTCAGTAACAAAACCCCGAACAGCCCTGGCCCACTACAATATGTTGTCATGCACTTTAAACACAACAGTGATCTTTTTGTCTATGGTTGTTCTTTCAGGTTCTGATGGTCTGGGAAGCCCTACTGCCAAGATAACAACTGGTGTGGTAGACCTGGCAAATGTTAATGCCACTATCAATAATCAGATTAATTCCAACACCACAGCACCACCCAACACAACTGCAGCTCCAACAACACCTGCCCCACTGGTGCCTGACACTAATGTGACAATTCTTAATGTGAGTAATGTAGAAAAACTAAAAATAAATAAAATAATTATTTAATTACTAAAGCAAAAGACTGAGGAAATCCATATCAGGGGATAATAACATGGCATTGATCAGTACCTATTAACATATACACTGCCGCTTTCACTAACATGGATCTTATTTGTTCTTGCAGGCCTCTATTACTAGAACTGAATGTGGCAGGAAACAGCTGTGTGCAGCTCAGCCCTCTGGCTGTGACCCCTCAAACGGGACATGTTTCTTCCTTGGTGCCCAAGCGCTTGGAGGTCAAAATTTTATGTTTGACCTTGCAGGAGAATCAGACGGCTACATTGCTGCCACCCTGTCACGTAACACACAGGTATGTCAAATTTGATCATTTCAGCACAAATGAAAATGCAGTGAAGTTTAACAATGAGACAGTCTAGTATTTTGTTAGTCGTCATCTTATAGAGAGGTAACATTTACAATGTCTGGTTTTTCACCACAGGGAGTCAATGACACAACCTACATCTGTGCAAATAACAATGGTGTAGTCAAATTCTTCAGTGCTCTTCTGAACAACGGCAAGCTGACTCGCACACCGGTGAGTTCTACTAGAAGTTAAACTTTTTGTTATTTGATTGGCATCTTTTAAAAAAGAAATATTTACAACATTTGTCCTATTTGGTTTACATTAAGGACTAAACAATAAATTTCCCCAATTTTCTTTCTTTGTGTCATTAGTTTGATAAATGATCATTCTGCCTATCTGCCTTATTCTACCTAAAGATCTTGTGTTGCCTTCACCTGTATTTAACTGTAACAATAAAATACTGATTATCCTAATTACAACCAAACACTGTAAATTCTGTGAGTGCGTTCTGTGGTTGTAATTAAAGTACATACATAGATGCAGGTCTGCCTTCTGATCTTCTACTCAATATCAAGGCAAATGTTAATTAAACTATGACCATGAACATCAGTTAGAATAATACGAATGAAAACTCTTTTTGTTGTGATCTGTTTTCTTCTGCAGCTTAAAGTCAACAATGTGAGGGGCAAAGTCAGTGGAAAGAACATCCAGTGTCAGTTTGCTGCCACAGTACCAGACTCTACTAGCACCACAACTAGAGCAGACACAAGCACTACAAGTTTCTCAATGTCAGTCTCCACTGGAACTTACAATGCCAGTAAGCTAACACATCAACATCACATCAATTGCCCTTTCAACAGACCACTGACACCCAACATTACAGACACTATCACAGACGATATATCAATATTGTGGCGAGCTCAGACAAGGAGGAGACAGAGGTATTGTTTGGTCTTGCTTCCCGCGAACACACAGTTGCAGAGAGAGCGTCACCCGTAACCATGGCAACAGAACATAAATGTCAATAACAAACCCCGAACAGCCCTGGCCCGCTTCATAGCCCCCACCTAAGGGGTCAGTCGTCCCCGACAACCCCATTTCCCAACACAAAGTCTGCAAATGTCCATGTGTCTTCATTCGGCGCGCAGGCCGATCTCGACCACCAGGGGAAGAGTCTCTTGGATGAGAACCTGGGGTGCCGCCAGCATCCCTGCCCCAGCGGCTGCTGGAGTGGGCGGGCGGTACGGTGAGAGCCTCTCCTGGTACAACACCGCCACGCGCCCTGGGCCCGGCATGCGGATCCGGTACACCACTTCTGTTAGCCGCCCCACGACTTCCGCCGGCCTTGCCAGTGACCGCACAGCCTGGGGGACACCCCTCTCTTGCGAACCGGGCAGTACACCCAAACCTTGTCGCCAGGCACGAAAGCTCCCCCTCGGCACCTGGTGTCGCAGGCTCTTTTCTGTCGTACTCCGGCGCTGAACTGGGCCTGGCGGGTGTAGTCATGAACCACTCGCGGCCGCTCCTCAGCCTCCTGTAGCAGTCCCTGGCCACCAACACGCTCCGGTACCCTGCCTCGGGGACGGGGAAAGGCCCTAGGACGTCTCCTCCCACTCTCTCCATCGGGGCCCCACCCAATGCGGCTGCAGGGGAGCAGTGGGGCGTTGAGTGGGCCTTCTGTGCCGTACAGGTGTCACAGCAGTGCCATGAAGTTCCACATCCCGTCGACAACCAGGCCAGTAGAACTGCCCCTGAGACGGCGGAGAGTTTTAGCATTCCCATAGTGGCTGGCCCCCACCGAGCCGTGGACAAGCTCGAGCACCTGCGACCGCAGCGACCGAGGCACCAACAGCTGCGGGAGATCCTTGCCTTGTTCGGGGCCCGCCATCTCCGGTACAGGAGGCCGTCGTGGGTCTCCAGATTGTTGTACTGGGAGTAGTAGGCTTCACTTCGGGCCTCTGTCCTGACACCCTGTCCAGCCTGAGCGTCGTGCTGCCTCCAGCCAGGCCCCACCTGAACCAACGTCGCATCAGCCTCCTGCTCCTGCTTCAGCTGCTGCATGGTCAACGAGAGCCATCCCCCTCCGTCGGCTTTGGCCCGAGCAGTAGCCACGCCCCATGCCTTGTGGCCCGCTCTCCCTGCCGTTTCGAGAGGGGCAGCTGGCGTGGGCGCAGACAGATGGGTTGAGCAGAGCCGGTGTCGATGGCGTGCTGAACCTGCTGCGTCTGCCTGCAGTCTCTGGTTCCCTGCTTTGACCACACTGGAGAGCCAGAGTCTCTGTACCAAGAGTGATAGCCAGCTTCGCGTGTAAACGCAGGCCCCCCAGCGGGTCACCAGATCAAGGCCGATGATGCACTGGTCTGGATTCAGCAAGCCAAAGTCGTGCACCAGCTCCAGATCCTTCATTCGGATCTGCAACGGTTTCTTACCCCGCATGTCAGTTCTCTCCCCCGTCACTGTCATCAGCTGGGTGTCGGTGGGTGACCAACCCATCACAAGCGGCCCGGATGTTCCAGGATACACACCAGGTCGTATTAGGGAAATGGTGGACCCCGTGTCCACCAGGGCCTGGCAGGGCTGGTCCTCAACACAGCAGCTCAGGTAGAGTCCCTTCAGGTGCCGACTAGGCCCGCCACCGTGCATCGTTCTTGGAGGGGGGCAGGAAGCTGGAGCGGTGGTCCCCTCGCTGTACCGCTCCCCTCTCATCCCCCTGAGGCACATAGTTCTGGCCTTTTGGGCGGGCGCCAAGCAGTCGCGCGCCACGTGCCAGGCTCATCGCACCGGTAGCAGCGGTCGGTCGGTCGACGGGGACGCCTCCAGGGCACCGAGGGCTGCGGCTGGCATATCCCGTGACCTCCCTCTCACTGTCGCAGTCTGCGGCTCTGATTTGAGGGTAGTTGGGGGCGCAACTGCTGGTCAGGTCGCGATGTAAGCACAAGCTCGGCCCTTTCAGCCTCAAGGAGCGCCTCACGGAGAGTCTGAGGCATGGCCAGGCGGACGTGTTGGCGTAGTCGCTCTGGGAAAAGTCCTCGCAGGAAAGCATGCAGGCTAAGCTCCTCACGGGGTGCTGCTGGGAACTCTGGATAGCCACGATGAGCATACAGCACACATCCGCTGCAAAGGTGCCCAGGCTCTCCCCGGCCTACGGCTCCGGTTGGTCAGCTGCTCCTGCTCTGATCAGTGGAGTGCCGCTGCCCAAATCGCCTCTCGAGTGCTATGGTGAGGGTCTGGAGCTCATGCTGCTCTGACGGGGCTAGGTCAAGGAGTACCTGCAGTGCATTCCTTCCAATGCTAGCGCTAAGTTGGTAGCAGCCTCTTCATCGTCCAGCCATTATGCCTCGCGGCTAGCCGTACTTGTGAGAGGTAGGGCTCTAGCGGGGTTATCCCGTTGTATTTCGGTACCTTAGCTGCCGTTGCAGGCATCACTGCTCGCTGTCGGGGGCCCGGCATGTCGGTCGACAGAGGCAGCCCATGAAGCATTGTCCTAGCGTCGTCGCCACGGGCTGCTGCCGCGGTGCGCTCGCGCCATCGGGACCCGTCGGGGGACTTACATGGCCGCTCGTTGCTCCAGCCTCTGAGTCTCTCTCTCCATTCCGGCGAGGGTGAGCTTCCCACTTCTGACACCAATGTGCGAGCTCAGAGAAGGAGGAGACAGAGGTATTGTTGGTCTTGCTTCCCACGAGCTAGCCAGGGAGCACAGCCATTTATTTAATCTGCGCAGGAGCACTGCCGCTAGCAAACTGCTCCGCGCTGCAACCACAACAACAACAACACAAAATGGCGCTCTCTCACCCGGAAACACACAGTTGCAGAGAGAGCGTCACGCGTAACCATGGCAACAGAACATAAATGTCAATAACAAACCCCGAACAGCCTGGCCCACTACAATATGTTGTCATGCACTTTAAACACATCAGTGATCTTTTGTCTATGGTTGTTCTTTCAGGTTCTGATGGTCTGGGAGCCCTACTGCCAAGATAACAACTGGTGTGGTAGACCTGGCAAATGTTAATGCCACTATCAATAATCAGATTAATTCCAACACCACAGCACCACCCAACACAACTGCAGCTCCAACAACACCTGCCCCACTGGTGCCTGACACTAATGTGACAATCTTAATGTGAGTATGTAGAAAAACTTAAAATAAATAAAATATTATTTATTACTAAAGCAAAAGACTGAGGAATCCATATCAGGGATAATAAATAGCATTGATCAGTACCTATTACATATACACTGCCCCATTCACTAACATGGATCTTATTTGTTCTTGCAGGCCTCTATTACTAGAACTGAATGTGGCAGGAAACAGCTGTGTGCAGCTCAGCCCTCTGGCTGTGACCCCTCAAACGGGACATGTTTCTTCCTTGGTGCCCAAGCGCTTGGAGGTCAAAATTTTATGTTTGACCTTGCAGGAGAATCAGACGGCTACATTGCTGCCACGCTGTCACGTAACACACAGGTATGTCAAATTTGATCATTTCAGCACAAATGAAAATGCAGTGAAGTTTAACAATGAGACAGTCTAGTATTTGTTAGTCGTCATCTTATAGAGAGGTAACATTTACAATGTCTGGTTTTTCACCACAGGGAGTCAATGACACAACCTACATCTGTGCAAATAACAATGGTGTAGTCAATCTTCAGTGCTCTTCTGAACAACGGCAAGCTGACTCGCACACCGGTGAGTTCTACTAGAAGTTAAACTTTTGTTATTTGATTGGCATCTTTTAAAAAAGAAATGTTTACAACATTTGTCCTATTTGGTTTACATTAAGGACTAAACAATAAATTTCCCCAATTTTCTTTTCTTTGTGTCATTAGTTTGATAATGATCATTCTGCCTATCTGCCTTATTCTACCTAAAGATCTTGTGTTGCCTTCACCTGTATTTAACTGTAACAATAAATACTGATTATCCTAATTACAACCAAACACTGTAAATTCTGTGAGTGCGTTCTGTGGTTGTAATTAAAGTACATACATAGATGCAGGTCTGCCTTCTGAGTCTCTACTCAATATCAAGGCAAATGTTAATTAAACTATGACCATGAACATCAGTTAGAATAATGCGAATGAAAACTCTTTTTGTTGTGATCTGTTTCTTCTGCAGCTTAAAGTCAACAATGTGAGGGGCAAAGTCAGTGGAAAGAACATCCAGTGTCAGTTTGCTGCCACAGTACCAGACTCTACTAGCACCACAACTAGAGCAGACACAAGCACTACAAGTTTCTCAATGTCAGTCTCCACTGGACTTACAATGCCAGTAAGCTAACACATCAACATCACATCAATTGCCCTTTCAACAGACCACTCACACCCAACATTACAGACACTATCACAGACGATATATCAATAGTGTGGCGAGCTCAGACAAGGAGGAGACAGAGGTATTGTTTGGTCTTGCTTCCCGCGAGCTAGCCAGGGAGCACAGCCATTTATTTAAATCTGCGCAGGAGCACTGCCGCTAGCAAACTGCTCCGCGCCGCAACCACAACAACAACAACACAAAATGGCGCTCTCTCACCGGGAAACACACAGTTGCAGAGAGAGCGTCACCCGTACCATGGCAACAGAACATTAATGTCGGTAACAAAACCCGAACAGCTCTGGCCCACTACAATATGTTGTCATGCACTTTAAACACAACAGTGATCTTTTTGTCTATGGTTGTTCTTTCAGGTTCTGATGGTCTGGGAAGCCCTACTGCCAAGATAACAACTGGTGTGGTAGACCTGGCAAATGTTAATGCCACTATCAATATCAGATTAATTCCAACACCACAGCACCACCCAACACAACTGCAGCTCCAACAACACCTGCCCCACTGGTGCTGACACTAATGTGACAATTCTTAATGTGAGTAATGTAGAAAAACTTAAAAATAAATAAATAATTATTTAATTACTAAAGCAAAAGACTGAGGAAATCCATATCAGGGGATAATAAAATAGCATTGATCAGTACCTATTAACATATACACTGCCCCATTCACTAACATGGATCTTATTTGTTCTTGCAGGCCTCTATTACTAGAACTGAATGTGGCAGGAAACAGCTGTGTGCAGCTCAGCCCTCTGGCTGTGACCCTCAAACGGGACATGTTTCTTCCTTGGTGCCCAAGCGCTTGGAGGTCAAAATTTTATGTTTGACCTTGCAGGAGAATCAGACGGCTACATTGCTGCCACCCTGTCACGTAACACACAGGTATGTCAAATTTGATCATTTCAGCACAAATGAAAATGCAGTGAAGTTTAACAATGAGACAGTCTAGTATTTTGTTAGTCGTCATCTTTATAGAGAGGTAACATTTACAATGTCTGGTTTTTCACCACAGGGAGTCAATGACACAACCTACATCTGTGCAAATAACAATGGTGTAGTCAATTCTTCAGTGCTCTTCTGAACAACGGCAAGCTGACTCGCACACCGGTGAGTTCTACTAGAAGTTAAACTTTTTGTTATTTGATTGGCATCTTTTAAAAAAGAAATGTTTACAACATTTGTCCTATTTGGTTTACATTAAGGACTAAACAATAAATTTCCCCAATTTTCTTTTCTTGTGTCATTAGTTTGATAAATGATCATTCTGCCTATCTGCCTTATTCTACCTAAAGATCTTGTGTTGCCTTCACCTGTATTTAACTGTAACAATAAAATACTGATTATCCTAATTACAACCAAACACTGTAAATTCTGTGAGTGCGTTCTGTGGTTGTAATTAAAGTACATACATAGATGCAGGTCTGCCTTCTGAGTCTTCTACTCAAGATCAGGCAAATGTTAATTAAACTATGACCATGAACATCAGTTAGAATAATGCGAATGAAAACTCTTTTGTTGTGATCTGTTTTCTTCTGCAGCTTAAAGTCAACAATGTGAGGGGCAAAGTCAGTGGAAAGAACATCCAGTGTCAGTTTGCTGCCACAGTACCAGACTCTACTAGCACCACAACTAGAGCAGACACAAGCACTACAAGTTTCTCAATGTCAGTCTCCACTGGAACTTACAATGCCAGTAAGCTAACACATCAACATCACATCAATTGCCCTTTCAACAGACCACTCACACCCAACATTACAGACACTATCACAGACGATATATCAATAGTGTGGCGAGCTCAGACAAGGAGGAGACAGAGGTATTGTTTGGTCTTGCTTCCCGCGAGCTAGCCAGGGAGCACAGCCATTTATTTAAATCTGCGCAGGAGCACTGCCGCTAGCAAACTGCTCCGCGCCGCAACCACAACAACACAACACAAAATGGCGCTCTCTCACCGGGAAACACACAGTTGCAGAGAGAGCGTCACCCGTAACCATGGCAACAGAACATTAATGTCGGTAACAAAACCCCGAACAGCTCTGGCCCACTACAATATGTTGTCATGCACTTTAAACACATCAGTGATCTTTTTGTCTATGGTTGTTCTTTCAGGTTCTGATGGTCTGGGAAGCCCTACTGCCAAGATAACAACTGGTGTGGTAGACCTGGCAAATGTTAATGCCACTATCAATAATCAGATTAATTCCAACACCACAGCACCACCCAACACAACTGCAGCTCCAACAACACCTGCCCCACTGGTGCCTGACACTATGTGACAATTCTTAATGTGAGTAATGTAGAAAAACTTAAAAATAAATAAAATAATTATTTAATTACTAAAGCAAAAGACTGAGGAAATCCATATCAGGGGATATAAATAGCATTGATCAGTACCTATTAACATATACACTGCCCCATTCACTAACATGGATCTATTTGTTCTTGCAGGCCTCTATTACTAGAACTGAATGTGGCAGAAACAGCTGTGTGCAGCTCAGCCCTCTGGCTGTGACCCCTCAAACGGGACATGTTTCTTCCTTGGTGCCCAAGCGCTTGGAGGTCAAAATTTTATGTTTGACCTTGCAGGAGAATCAGACGGCTACATTGCTGCACCCTGTCACGTAACACACAGGTATGTCAAATTTGATCATTTCAGCACAAATGAAAATGCAGTGAAGTTTAACAATGAGACAGTCTAGTATTTGTTAGTCGTCATCTTTATAGAGAGGTAACATTTACAATGTCTGGTTTTCACCACAGGGAGTCAATGACACAACCTACATCTGTGCAAATAACAATGTGTAGTCAAATTTTCAGTGCTCTTCTGAACAACGGCAAGCTGACTCGCACACCGGTGAGTTCTACTA
Organism: Oreochromis niloticus; assembly: GCF_001858045.2. Classification (NCBI taxonomy): domain Eukaryota; kingdom Metazoa; phylum Chordata; class Actinopteri; order Cichliformes; family Cichlidae; genus Oreochromis; species Oreochromis niloticus. The sequence goes on from NC_031967.2 coordinate 27,830,310, forward strand.
GAAGTTAAACTTTTGTTATTTGATTGGCATCTTTTAAAAAAGAAATGTTTACAACATTTGTCCTATTTGGTTACATTAAGGACTAAACAATAAATTTCCCCAATTTTCTTTTCTTTGTCATTAGTTTGATAAATGATCATTCTGCCTATCTGCCTTATTCTACCTAAAGATCTTGTGTTGCCTTCACCTGTATTTAACTGTAACAATAAAATACTGATTATTCCTAATACAACCAAACACTGTAAATTCTGTGAGTGCGTTCTGTGGTTGTAATTAAAGTACATACATAGATGCAGGTCTGCCTTCTGAGTCTCTACTCAATATCAAGGCAAATGTTAATTAACTATGACCATGAACATCAGTTAGAATAATGCGAATGAAAACTCTTTTTGTTGTGATCTGTTTCTTCTGCAGCTTAAAGTCAACAATGTGAGGGCAAAGTCAGTGGAAAGAACATCCAGTGTCAGTTTGCTGCCACAGTACCAGACTCTACTAGCACCACAACTAGAGCAGACACAAGCACTACAAGTTTCTCAATGTCAGTCTCCACTGGAACTTACAATGCCAGTAAGCTAACACATCACATCACATCAATTGCCCTTTCAACAGACCACTCACACCCAACATTACAGACACTATCACAGACGATATATCAATAGTGTGGCGAGCTCAGACAAGGAGGAGACAGAGGTATTGTTTGGTCTTGCTTCCCGCGAGCTAGCCAGGGAGCACAGCCATTTATTTAAATCTGCGCAGGAGCACTGCCGCTAGCAAACTGCTCCGCGCCGCAACCACAACAACAACAACACAAAATGGCGCTCTCTCACCGGAAACACACAGTTGCAGAGAGAGCGTCACCCGTAACCATGGCAACAGAACATTAATGTCGGTAACAAAACCCCGAACAGCTCTGGCCCACTACAATATGTTGTCATGCACTTTAAACACAACAGTGATCTTTTTGTCTATGGTTTTCTTTCAGGTTCTGATGGTCTGGGAAGCCCTACTGCCAAGATAACAACTGGTGTGGTAGACCTGGCAAATGTTAATGCCACTATCAATAATCAGATTAATTCCAACACCACAGCACCACCCAACACAACTGCAGCTCCAACAACACCTGCCCACTGGTGCCTGACACTAATGTGACAATTCTTAATGTGAGTAATGTAGAAAAACTTAAAAATAAATAAAATAATTATTTAATTACTAAAGCAAAAGACTGAGGAAATCCATATCAGGGGATAATAAAATAGCATTGATCAGTACCTATTAACATATACACTGCCCCATTCACTAACATGGATCTTATTGTTCTTGCAGGCCTCTATTACTAGAACTGAATGTGGCAGGAAACAGCTGTGTGCAGCTCAGCCTCTGGCTGTGACCCCTCAAACGGACATGTTTCTTCCTTGGTGCCCAAGCGCTTGGAGGTCAAAATTTTATGTTTGACCTTGCAGGAGAATCAGACGGCTACATTGCTGCCACGCTGTCACGTAACACACAGGTATGTCAAATTTGATCATTTCAGCACAAATGAAAATGCAGTGAAGTTTAACAATGAGACAGTCTAGTATTTTGTTAGTCGTCATCTTTATAGAGAGGTAACATTTACAATGTCTGGTTTTCACCACAGGGAGTCAATGACACAACCTACATCTGTGCAAATAACAATGGTGTAGTCAAATTCTTCAGTGCTCTTCTGAACAACGGCAAGCTGACTCGCACACCGGTGAGTTCTACTAGAAGTTAAACTTTTTGTTATTTGATTGGCATCTTTTAAAAAAGAAATGTTTACAACATTTGTCCTATTTGGTTTACATTAAGGACTAAACAATAAATTTCCCCAATTTTCTTTTCTTTGTGTCATTAGTTTGATAAATGATCATTCTGCCTATCTGCCTTATTCTACCTAAAGATCTTGTGTTGCCTTCACCTGTATTTAACTGTAACAATAAAATACTGATTATCCTAATTACAACCAAACACTGTAAATTCTGTGAGTGCGTTCTGTGGTTGTAATTAAAGTACATACATAGATGCAGGTCTGCCTTCTGAGTCTTCTACTCAATATCAAGGCAAATGTTAATTAAACTATGACCATGAACATCAGTTAGAATAATGCGAATGAAAACTCTTTTTGTTGTGATCTGTTTTCTTCTGCAGCTTAAAGTCAACAATGTGAGGGGCAAGTCAGTGGAAAGAACATCCAGTGTCAGTTTGCTGCCACAGTACCAGACTCTACTAGCACCACAACTAGAGCAGACACAAGCACTACAAGTTTCTCAATGTCAGTCTCCACTGGAACTTACAATGCCAGTAAGCTAACACATCAACATCACATCAATTGCCCTTCAACAGACCACTCACACCCAACATTACAGACACTATCACAGACGATATATCAATAGTGTGGCGAGCTCAGACAAGGAGGAGACAGAGGTATTGTTTGGTCTTGCTTCCCGCAGCTAGCAGGAGCACAGCCATTTATTTAAATCTGCGCAGAGCACTGCCGCTAGCAAACTGCTCCGCGCCGCAACCACAACAACAACAACACAAAATGGCGCTCTCTTACCCGGAACACACAGTTGCAGAGAGAGCGTCACCCGTAACCATGGCAACAGAACATAAATGTCAATAACAAAACCCGAACAGCCCTGGCCCGCTACATAGCCCCCACCTAAGGGTCAGTCGTCCCGACAACCCCATTTCCCAACACAAAGTCCTGCAAATGTCCATGTGTCTTCATTCGGCGCGCAGGCCGATCTCGACCAGTAGGGGAAGAGTCACTTGGATGAGAACCTGGGGTGCCGCCAGCATCCCCTGCCCCAGCGGCTGCTGGAGTGGGCGGGCGGTACGGTGAGAGCCTCTCCTGGTACAACACCGCCACGCGCCTGGCCCGGCATGCGGATCCGGTACACCACTTCTGTTAGCCGCCCCACGACTTCCGCCGGCCCTTGCCAGTGACCGCACAGCCTGGGGGACACCCCTCTCTTGCGAACCGGGCAGTACACCCAAACCTTGTCGCCAGGCACGAAAGCTCCCCCTCGGCACCTGGTGTCGCAGGCTCTTTTCTGTCGTACTCCGGCGCTGAACTGGGCCTGGCGGGTGTAGTCATGAACCACTCGCGGCCGCTCCCTCAGCCTCCTGTAGCAGTCCCTGGCCACCAACACGCGCCGGTACCCTGCCTCGGGGACGGGGAAAGGCCCTAGGACGTCTCCTCCCACTCTCTCCATCGGGGCCCCCACCCAATGCGGCTGCAGGGGAGCAGTGGGGCGTTGAGTAGGGCCTTCTGTGCCGTACAGGTGTCACAGCAGTGCACATGAAGTTCCACATCCCGTCGACAACCAGGCCAGTAGAACTGCCCCTGAGACGGTGGAGAGTTTTAGCATTCCCATAGTGGCTGGCCCCACCGAGCCGTGGACAAGCTCGAGCACCTGCGACCGCAGCGACCGAGGCACCAACAGCTGCGGGAGATCCTTGCCTGTTCGGGGGCCCGCCATCTCCGGTACAGGAGGCCGTCGTGGGTCTCCAGATTGTTGTACTGGGAGTAGTAGGCCTTCACTTCGGGCCTCTGTCCTGACACCCCTGTCCAGCCTGAGCGTCGTGCTGCCTCCAGCCAGGCCCCCACCTGAACCAACGTCGCATCAGCCTGCTGCTCCTCCTTCAGCTGCTGCATGGTCAACGAGAGTCATCCCCCTCCGTCGGCTTTGGCCCGAGCAGTAGCCACGCCCCATGCCTCCTGGGCCCGCTCTCCCTGCCGTTTCAAGAGGGGCAGCTGGCGTGGGCGCAGACAGATGGGTTGAGCAGAGCCGGTGTCGATGGCATGCTGAACCAGCTGCGTCTGCCTGCAGTCTCCGGTTCCCTGCTTTTGACCACACTGGAGAGCCAGAGTCTCTGTACCAAGAGTGATAGCCAGCTTCGCGGTGTAAACGCAGGCCCCCAGCGGGTCACCAGATCAAGGCCGATGATGCACTGGTCTTGGATGTCAGCAAGCCAGAAGTCGTGCACCAGCTCCAGATCCTTCACTCGGATCTGCAACGGTTTCTTACCCCGCATGTCAGTTCTCTCCCCCGTCACTGTCATCAGCTGGGTGTCGGTGGGTGACCAACCCATCACAAGCGGCCCGGATGTTCCAGGATACACACCAGGTCGTATTAGGGAAATGGTGGACCCCGTGTCCACCAGGGCCTGGCAGGGCTGGTCCTCAACACAGCAGCTCAGGTAGAGTCCCTTCAGGTGCCCGACTAGGCCCGCCACCGTGCATCGTTCTTGGAGGGGGGCAGGAAGCTGGAGCGGTGGTCCCCTCGCTGTACCGCTCCCCCTCTCATCCCCCTGAGGCCACATAGTTCTGGCCTTTTGGGCGGGTGCCAAGCAGTCGCGCGCCACGTGGCCAGGCTCATCGCACCGGTAGCAGCAGTCGGTCGGTCGACGGGGACGCCTCCAGGGCACCGAGGGCTGCGGCTGGCATGTCCCCGCGACCTCCCTCTCACTGTCGCAGTCTGCGGCTCTGATTTGAGGGTAGTATGGGGGGCGCAACTGCTGGTCAGATCGCGATGTAAGCACAAGCTCGGCCCTTTCAGCCTCAAGGAGCGCCTCACGGAGAGTCTGAGGCATGGCCAGGCGGACGTGTTGGCGTAGTCGCTCTGGGAAAAGTCCTCGCAGGAAGCATGCAGGCTAAGCTCCTCACGGGGTGCTGCTGGGAACTCTGGATAGCCATGACGAGCATACAGCAACACATCCGCTGCAAAGGTGCCCAGGCTCTCCCCGGCCTACGACTCCGGTTGGTCAGCTGCTCCCTGCTCTGATCAGTGGAGTGCCGCTGCCCAAATCGCCTCTCGAGTGCTATGGTGAGGGTCTGGAGCTCATGCTGCTCTGACGGGGCTAGGTCAAGGAGTACCTGCAGTGCATCTCCTTCCAATGCTAGCGCTAAGTTGGTAGCAGCCTCTTCATCGCTCCAGCCATTATGCCTCGCGGCTAGCCGTACTTGTGAGAGGTAGGGCTCTAGCGGGGTTAGCCCGTTGTATTCGGTACCTTAGCTGCCGTTGCAGGCATCACTGCTCGCTGTCGGGGGCCCGGCATGTCGGTCGACAGAGGCAGCCCATGAAGCATTGTCCTAGTGTCGGTCGCCACGGGCCGCTGCCGCGGTGCGCTCGCGCCATCGGACCCATCGGGGGACTTACATGGCCGCTCGCTTGCTCCAGCCTCTGAGTCTCTCTCTCCATTCCGGCGACGGTGAGCTATCCCACTTCTGACACCAATGTGGCGAGCTCAGACAAGGAGGAGACAGAGGTATTGTTTGGTCTTGCTTCCCGCGAGCTAGCCAGGGAGCACAGCCATTTATTTAAATCTGCGCAGGAGCACTGCCGCTAGCAAACTGCTCCGCGCTGCAACCACAACAACAACAACACAAAATGGCGCTCTCTCACCCGGAAACACACAGTTGCAGAGAGAGCGTCACCCGTAACCATGGCAACAGAACATAAATGTCAATAACAAAACCCCGAACAGCCCTGGCCCACTACAATATGTTGTCATGCACTTTAAACACATCAGTGATCTTTTTGTCTATGGTTGTTCTTTCAGGTTCTGATGGTCTGGGAAGCCCTACTGCCAAGATAACAACTGGTGTGGTAGACCTGGCAAATGTTAATGCCACTATCAATAATCAGATTAATTCCAACACCACAGCACCACCCAACACAACTGCAGCTCCAACAACACCTGCCCCACTGGTGCCTGACACTAATGTGACAATTCTTAATGTGAGTAATGTAGAAAAACTTAAAAATAAATAAAATAATTATTTAATTACTAAAGCAAAGACTGAGGAAATCCATATCAGGGGATAATAAAATAGCATTGATCAGTACCTATTAACATATACACTGCCCCATTCACTAACATGGATCTTATTTGTTCTTGCAGGCCTCTATTACTAGAACTGAATGTGGCAGGAAACAGCTGTGTGCAGCTCAGCCCTCTGGCTGTGACCCCTCAAACGGGACATGTTTCTTCCTTGGTGCCCAAGCGCTTGGAGGTCAAAATTTTATGTTTGACCTTGCAGGAGAATCAGACGGCTACATTGCTGCCACCCTGTCACGTAACACACAGGTATGTCAAATTTGATCATTTCAGCACAAATGAAAATGCAGTGAAGTTTAACAATGAGACAGTCTAGTATTTGTTAGTCGTCATCTTTATAGAGAGGTAACATTTACAATGTCTGGTTTTTCACCACAGGGAGTCAATGACACAACCTACATCTGTGCAAATAACAATGGTGTAGTCAAATTCTTCAGTGCTCTTCTGAACAACGGCAAGCTGACTCGCACACCGGTGAGTTCTACTAGAAGTTAAACTTTTTGTTATTTGATTGGCATCTTTTAAAAAAGAAATGTTTACAACATTTGTCCTATTTGGTTTACATTAAGGACTAAACAATAAATTTCCCCAATTTTCTTTTCTTTGTGTCATTAGTTTGATAAATGATCATTCTGCCTATCTGCCTTATTCTACCTAAAGATCTTGTGTTGCCTTCACCTGTATTTAACTGTAACAATAAAATACTGATTATCCTAATTACAACCAAACACTGTAAATTCTGTGAGTGCGTTCTGTGGTTGTAATTAAAGTACATACATAGATGCAGGTCTGCCTTCTGAGTCTTCTACTCAATATCAAGGCAAATGTTAATTAAACTATGACCATGAACATCAGTTAGAATAATGCGAATGAAAACTCTTTTTGTTGTGATCTGTTTTCTTCTGCAGCTTAAAGTCAACAATGTGAGGGGCAAAGTCAGTGGAAAGAACATCCAGTGTCAGTTTGCTGCCACAGTACCAGACTCTACTAGCACCACAACTAGAGCAGACACAAGCACTACAAGTTTCTCAATGTCAGTCTCCACTGGAACTTACAATGCCAGTAAGCTAACACATCAACATCACATCAATTGCCCTTTCAACAGACCACTCACACCCAACATTACAGACACTATCACAGACGATATATCAATAGTGTGGCGAGCTCAGACAAGGAGGAGACAGAGGTATTGTTTGGTCTTGCTTCCCGCGAGCTAGCCAGGGAGCACAGCCATTTATTTAAATCTGCGCAGGAGCACTGCCGCTAGCAAACTGCTCCGCGCCGCAACCACAACAACAACAACACAAAATGGCGCTCTCTCACCGGGAAACACACAGTTGCAGAGAGAGCGTCACCCGTAACCATGGCAACAGAACATTAATGTCGGTAACAAAACCCGAACAGCTCTGGCCCACTACAATATGTTGTCATGCACTTTAAACACAACAGTGATCTTTTTGTCTATGGTTGTTCTTTCAGGTTCTGATGGTCTGGGAAGCCCTACTGCCAAGATAACAACTGGTGTGGTAGACCTGGCAAATGTTAATGCCACTATCAATAATCAGATTAATTCCAACACCACAGCACCACCCAACACAACTGCAGCTCCAACAACACCTGCCCCACTGGTGCCTGACACTAATGTGACAATTCTTAATGTGAGTAATGTAGAAAAACTTAAAAATAAATAAAATAATTATTTAATTACTAAAGCAAAAGACTGAGGAAATCCATATCAGGGGATAATAAAATAGCATTGATCAGTACCTATTAACATATACACTGCCCCATTCACTAACATGGATCTTATTTGTTCTTGCAGGCCTCTATTACTAGAACTGAATGTGGCAGGAAACAGCTGTGTGCAGCTCAGCCCTCTGGCTGTGACCCCTCAAACGGGACATGTTTCTTCCTTGGTGCCCAAGCGCTTGGAGGTCAAAATTTTATGTTTGACCTTGCAGGAGAATCAGACGGCTACATTGCTGCCACCCTGTCACGTAACACACAGGTATGTCAAATTTGATCATTTCAGCACAAATGAAAATGCAGTGAAGTTTAACAATGAGACAGTCTAGTATTTTGTTAGTCGTCATCTTTATAGAGAGGTAACATTTACAATGTCTGGTTTTCACCACAGGGAGTCAATGACACAACCTACATCTGTGCAAATAACAATGGTGTAGTCAAATTCTTCAGTGCTCTTCTGAACAACGGCAAGCTGACTCGCACACCGGTGAGTTCTACTAGAAGTTAAACTTTTTGTTATTTGATTGGCATCTTTTAAAAAAGAAATGTTTACAACATTTGTCCTATTTGGTTTACATTAAGGACTAAACAATAAATTTCCCCAATTTTCTTTTCTTTGTGTCATTAGTTTGATAAATGATCATTCTGCCTATCTGCCTTATTCTACCTAAAGATCTTGTGTTGCCTTCACCTGTATTTAACTGTAACAATAAAATACTGATTATCCTAATTACAACCAAACACTGTAAATTCTGTGAGTGCGTTCTGTGGTTGTAATTAAAGTACATACATAGATGCAGGTCTGCCTTCTGAGTCTTCTACTCAATATCAAGGCAATGTTAATTAAACTATGACCATGAACATCAGTTAGAATAATGCGAATGAAAACTCTTTTTGTTGTGATCTGTTTTCTTCTGCAGCTTAAAGTCAACAATGTGAGGGGCAAAGTCAGTGGAAAGAACATCCAGTGTCAGTTTGCTGCCACAGTACCAGACTCTACTAGCACCACAACTAGAGCAGACACAAGCACTACAAGTTTCTCAATGTCAGTCTCCACTGGAACTTACAATGCCAGTAAGCTAACACATCAACATCACATCAATTGCCCTTTCAACAGACCACTCACACCCAACATTACAGACACTATCACAGACGATATATCAATAGTGTGGCGAGCTCAGACAAGGAGGAGACAGAGGTATTGTTTGGTCTTGCTTCCCGCGAGCTAGCCAGGGAGCACAGCCATTTATTTAAATCTGCGCAGGAGCACTGCGCTAGCAAACTGCTCCGCGCCGCAACCACAACAACAACAACACAAAATGGCGCTCTCTCACCGGGAAACACACAGTTGCAGAGAGAGCGTCACCCGTAACCATGGCAACAGAACATTAATGTCGGTAACAAAACCCCGAACAGCTCTGGCCCACTACAATATGTTGTCATGCACTTTAAACACATCAGTGATCTTTTTGTCTATGGTTGTTCTTTCAGGTTCTGATGGTCTGGGAAGCCCTACTGCCAAGATAACAACTGGTGTGGTAGACCTGGCAAATGTTAATGCCACTATCAATAATCAGATTAATTCCAACACCACAGCACCACCCAACACAACTGCAGCTCCAACAACACCTGCCCCACTGGTGCCTGACACTAATGTGACAATTCTTAATGTGAGTAATGTAGAAAAACTTAAAAATAAATAAAATAATTATTTAATTACTAAAGCAAAAGACTGAGGAAATCCATATCAGGGGATAATAAAATAGCATTGATCAGTACCTATTAACATATACACTGCCCCATTCACTAACATGGATCTTATTTGTTCTTGCAGGCCTCTATTACTAGAACTGAATGTGGCAGGAAACAGCTGTGTGCAGCTCAGCCCTCTGGCTGTGACCCCTCAAACGGGACATGTTTCTTCCTTGGTGCCCAACCGCAGGGAGGTCAAAATTTTATGTTTGACCTTGCAGGAGAATCAGACGGCTACATTGCTGCCACCCTGTCACGTAACACACAGGTATGTCAAATTTGATCATTTCAGCACAAATGAAAATGCAGTGAAGTTTAACAATGAGACAGTCTAGTATTTTGTTAGTCGTCATCTTTATAGAGAGGTAACATTTACAATGTCTGGTTTTTCACCACAGGGAGTCAATGACACAACCTACATCTGTGCAAATAACAATGGTGTAGTCAAATTCTTCAGTGCTCTTCTGAACAACGGCAAGCTGACTCGCACACCGGTGAGTTCTACTAGAAGTTAAACTTTTGTTATTTGATTGGCATCTTTTAAAAAAGAAATGTTTACAACATTTGTCCTATTTGGTTTACATTAAGGACTAAACAATAAATTTCCCCAATTTTCTTTTCTTTGTGTCATTAGTTTGATAAATGATCATTCTGCCTATCTGCCTTATTCTACCTAAAGATCTTGTGTTGCCTTCACCTGTATTTAACTGTAACAATAAAATACTGATTATCCTAATTACAACCAAACACTGTAAATTCTGTGAGTGCGTTCTGTGGTTGTAATTAAAGTACATACATAGATGCAGGTCTGCCTTCTGAGTCTTCTACTCAATATCAAGGCAAATGTTAATTAAACTATGACCATGAACATCAGTTAGAATAATGCGAATGAAAACTCTTTTTGTTGTGATCTGTTTTCTTCTGCAGCTTAAAGTCAACAATGTGAGGGGCAAAGTCAGTGGAAAGAACATCCAGTGTCAGTTTGCTGCCACAGTACCAGACTCTACTAGCACCACAACTAGAGCAGACACAAGCACTACAAGTTTCTCAATGTCAGTCTCCACTGGAACTTACAATGCCAGTAAGCTAACACATCAACATCACATCAATTGCCCTTTCAACAGACCACTCACACCCAACATTACAGACACTATCACAGACGATATATCAATAGTGTGGCGAGCTCAGACAAGGAGGAGACAGAGGTATTGTTTGGTCTTGCTTCCCGCGAGCTAGCCAGGGAGCACAGCCATTTATTTAAATCTGCGCAGGAGCACTGCCGCTAGCAAACTGCTCCGCGCCGCAACCACAACAACAACAACACAAAATGGCGCTCTCTCACCGGGAAACACACAGTTGCAGAGAGAGCGTCACCCGTAACCATGGCAACAGAACATTAATGTCGGTAACAAAACCCCGAACAGCTCTGGCCCACTACAATATGTTGTCATGCACTTTAAACACAACAGTGATCTTTTTGTCTATGGTTGTTCTTTCAGGTTCTGATGGTCTGGGAAGCCCTACTGCCAAGATAACAACTGGTGTGGTAGACCTGGCAAATGTTAATGCCACTATCAATAATCAGATTAATTCCAACACCACAGCACCACCCAACACAACTGCAGCTCCAACAACACCTGCCCCACTGGTGCCTGACACTAATGTGACAATTCTTAATGTGAGTAATGTAGAAAAACTTAAAAATAAATAAAATAATTATTTAATTACTAAAGCAAAAGACTGAGGAAATCCATATCAGGGGATAATAAAATAGCATTGATCAGTACCTATTAACATATACACTGCCCCATTCACTAACATGGATCTTATTTGTTCTTGCAGGCCTCTATTACTAGAACTGAATGTGGCAGGAAACAGCTGTGTGCAGCTCAGCCCTCTGGCTGTGACCCCTCAAACGGGACATGTTTCTTCCTTGGTGCCCAAGCGCTTGGAGGTCAAAATTTTATGTTTGACCTTGCAGGAGAATCAGACGGCTACATTGCTGCCACGCTGTCACGTAACACACAGGTATGTCAAATTTGATCATTTCAGCACAAATGAAAATGCAGTGAAGTTTAACAATGAGACAGTCTAGTATTTTGTTAGTCGTCATCTTTATAGAGAGGTAACATTTACAATGTCTGGTTTTTCACCACAGGGAGTCAATGACACAACCTACATCTGTGCAAATAACAATGGTGTAGTCAAATTCTTCAGTGCTCTTCTGAACAACGGCAAGCTGACTCGCACACCGGTGAGTTCTACTAGAAGTTAAACTTTTTGTTATTTGATTGGCATCTTTTAAAAAAGAAATGTTTACAACATTTGTCCTATTTGGTTTACATTAAGGACTAAACAATAAATTTCCCCAATTTTCTTTTCTTTGTGTCATTAGTTTGATAAATGATCATTCTGCCTATCTGCCTTATTCTACCTAAAGATCTTGTGTTGCCTTCACCTGTATTTAACTGTAACAATAAAATACTGATTATCCTAATTACAACCAAACACTGTAAATTCTGTGAGTGCGTTCTGTGGTTGTAATTAAAGTACATACATAGATGCAGGTCTGCCTTCTGAGTCTTCTACTCAATATCAAGGCAAATGTTAATTAAACTATGACCATGAACATCAGTTAGAATAATGCGAATGAAAACTCTTTTTGTTGTGATCTGTTTTCTTCTGCAGCTTAAAGTCAACAATGTGAGGGGCAAAGTCAGTGGAAAGAACATCCAGTGTCAGTTTGCTGCCACAGTACCAGACTCTACTAGCACCACAACTAGAGCAGACACAAGCACTACAAGTTTCTCAATGTCAGTCTCCACTGGAACTTACAATGCCAGTAAGCTAACACATCAACATCACATCAATTGCCCTTTCAACAGACCACTCACACCCAACATTACAGACACTATCACAGACGATATATCAATAGTGTGGCGAGCTCAGACAAGGAGGAGACAGAGGTATTGTTTGGTCTTGCTTCCCGCGAGCTAGCCAGGGAGCACAGCCATTTATTTAAATCTGCGCAGGAGCACTGCCGCTAGCAAACTGCTCCGCGCCGCAACCACAACAACAACAACACAAAATGGCGCTCTCTTACCCGGAAACACACAGTTGCAGAGAGAGCGTCACCCGTAACCATGGCAACAGAACATAAATGTCAATAACAAAACCCCGAACAGCCCTGGCCCGCTACATAGCCCCCACCTAAGGGGTCAGTCGTCCCCGACAACCCCATTTCCCAACACAAAGTCCTGCAAATGTCCATGTGTCTTCATTCGGCGCGCAGGCCGATCTCGACCAGTAGGGGAAGAGTCACTTGGATGAGAACCTGGGGTGCCGCCAGCATCCCCTGCCCCAGCGGCTGCTGGAGTGGGCGGGCGGTACGGTGAGAGCCTCTCCTGGTACAACACCGCCACGCGCCCTGGGCCCGGCATGCGGATCCGGTACACCACTTCTGTTAGCCGCCCCACGACTTCCGCCGGCCCTTGCCAGTGACCGCACAGCCTGGGGGACACCCCTCTCTTGCGAACCGGGCAGTACACCCAAACCTTGTCGCCAGGCACGAAAGCTCCCCCTCGGCACCTGGTGTCGCAGGCTCTTTTCTGTCGTACTCCGGCGCTGAACTGGGCCTGGCGGGTGTAGTCATGAACCACTCGCGGCCGCTCCCTCAGCCTCCTGTAGCAGTCCCTGGCCACCAACACGCGCCGGTACCCTGCCTCGGGGACGGGGAAAGGCCCTAGGACGTCTCCTCCCACTCTCTCCATCGGGGCCCCCACCCAATGCGGCTGCAGGGGAGCAGTGGGGCGTTGAGTAGGGCCCTTCTGTGCCGTACAGGTGTCACAGCAGTGCACATGAAGTTCCACATCCCGTCGACAACCAGGCCAGTAGAACTGCCCCCTGAGACGGTGGAGAGTTTTAGCATTCCCATAGTGGCTGGCCCCCACCGAGCCGTGGACAAGCTCGAGCACCTGCGACCGCAGCGACCGAGGCACCAACAGCTGCGGGAGATCCTTGCCCTGTTCGGGGGCCCGCCATCTCCGGTACAGGAGGCCGTCGTGGGTCTCCAGATTGTTGTACTGGGAGTAGTAGGCCTTCACTTCGGGCCTCTGTCCTGACACCCCTGTCCAGCCTGAGCGTCGTGCTGCCTCCAGCCAGGCCCCCACCTGAACCAACGTCGCATCAGCCTGCTGCTCCTCCTTCAGCTGCTGCATGGTCAACGAGAGTCATCCCCCTCCGTCGGCTTTGGCCCGAGCAGTAGCCACGCCCCATGCCTCCTGGGCCCGCTCTCCCTGCCGTTTCAAGAGGGGCAGCTGGCGTGGGCGCAGACAGATGGGTTGAGCAGAGCCGGTGTCGATGGCATGCTGAACCAGCTGCGTCTGCCTGCAGTCTCCGGTTCCCTGCTTTTGACCACACTGGAGAGCCAGAGTCTCTGTACCAAGAGTGATAGCCAGCTTCGCGGTGTAAACGCAGGCCCCCAGCGGGTCACCAGATCAAGGCCGATGATGCACTGGTCTTGGATGTCAGCAAGCCAGAAGTCGTGCACCAGCTCCAGATCCTTCACTCGGATCTGCAACGGTTTCTTACCCCGCATGTCAGTTCTCTCCCCCGTCACTGTCATCAGCTGGGTGTCGGTGGGTGACCAACCCATCACAAGCGGCCCGGATGTTCCAGGATACACACCAGGTCGTATTAGGGAAATGGTGGACCCCGTGTCCACCAGGGCCTGGCAGGGCTGGTCCTCAACACAGCAGCTCAGGTAGAGTCCCTTCAGGTGCCCGACTAGGCCCGCCACCGTGCATCGTTCTTGGAGGGGGGCAGGAAGCTGGAGCGGTGGTCCCCTCGCTGTACCGCTCCCCCTCTCATCCCCTGAGGCCACATAGTTCTGGCCTTTTGGGCGGGTGCCAAGCAGTCGCGCGCCACGTGGCCAGGCTCATCGCACCGGTAGCAGCAGTCGGTCGGTCGACGGGGACGCCTCCAGGGCACCGAGGGCTGCGGCTGGCATGTCCCCGCGACCTCCCTCTCACTGTCGCAGTCTGCGGCTCTGATTTGAGGGTAGTATGGGGGGCGCAACTGCTGGTCAGATCGCGATGTAAGCACAAGCTCGGCCCTTTCAGCCTCAAGGAGCGCCTCACGGAGAGTCTGAGGCATGGCCAGGCGGACGTGTTGGCGTAGTCGCTCTGGGAAAAGTCCTCGCAGGAAAGCATGCAGGCTAAGCTCCTCACGGGGTGCTGCTGGGAACTCTGGATAGCCATGACGAGCATACAGCAACACATCCGCTGCAAAGGTGCCCAGGCTCTCCCCCGGCCTACGACTCCGGTTGGTCAGCTGCTCCCTGCTCTGATCAGTGGAGTGCCGCTGCCCAAATCGCCTCTCGAGTGCTATGGTGAGGGTCTGGAGCTCATGCTGCTCTGACGGGGCTAGGTCAAGGAGTACCTGCAGTGCATCTCCTTCCAATGCTAGCGCTAAGTTGGTAGCAGCCTCTTCATCGCTCCAGCCATTATGCCTCGCGGCTAGCCGTACTTGTGAGAGGTAGGGCTCTAGCGGGGTTAGCCCGTTGTATTTCGGTACCTTAGCTGCCGTTGCAGGCATCACTGCTCGCTGTCGGGGGCCCGGCATGTCGGTCGACAGAGGCAGCCCATGAAGCATTGTCCTAGTGTCGGTCGCCACGGGCCGCTGCCGCGGTGCGCTCGCGCCATCGGGACCCATCGGGGGACTTACATGGCCGCTCGCTTGCTCCAGCCTCTGAGTCTCTCTCTCCATTCCGGCGACGGTGAGCTATCCCACTTCTGACACCAATGTGGCGAGCTCAGACAAGGAGGAGACAGAGGTATTGTTTGGTCTTGCTTCCCGCGAGCTAGCCAGGGAGCACAGCCATTTATTTAAATCTGCGCAGGAGCACTGCCGCTAGCAAACTGCTCCGCGCTGCAACCACAACAACAACAACACAAAATGGCGCTCTCTCACCCGGAAACACACAGTTGCAGAGAGAGCGTCACCCGTAACCATGGCAACAGAACATAAATGTCAATAACAAAACCCCGAACAGCCCTGGCCCACTACAATATGTTGTCATGCACTTTAAACACATCAGTGATCTTTTTGTCTATGGTTGTTCTTTCAGGTTCTGATGGTCTGGGAAGCCCTACTGCCAAGATAACAACTGGTGTGGTAGACCTGGCAAATGTTAATGCCACTATCAATAATCAGATTAATTCCAACACCACAGCACCACCCAACACAACTGCAGCTCCAACAACACCTGCCCCACTGGTGCCTGACACTAATGTGACAATTCTTAATGTGAGTAATGTAGAAAAACTTAAAAATAAATAAAATAATTATTTAATTACTAAAGCAAAAGACTGAGGAAATCCATATCAGGGGATAATAAAATAGCATTGATCAGTACCTATTAACATATACACTGCCCCATTCACTAACATGGATCTTATTTGTTCTTGCAGGCCTCTATTACTAGAACTGAATGTGGCAGGAAACAGCTGTGTGCAGCTCAGCCCTCTGGCTGTGACCCCTCAAACGGGACATGTTTCTTCCTTGGTGCCCAAGCGCTTGGAGGTCAAAATTTTATGTTTGACCTTGCAGGAGAATCAGACGGCTACATTGCTGCCACCCTGTCACGTAACACACAGGTATGTCAAATTTGATCATTTCAGCACAAATGAAAATGCAGTGAAGTTTAACAATGAGACAGTCTAGTATTTTGTTAGTCGTCATCTTTATAGAGAGGTAACATTTACAATGTCTGGTTTTTCACCACAGGGAGTCAATGACACAACCTACATCTGTGCAAATAACAATGGTGTAGTCAAATTCTTCAGTGCTCTTCTGAACAACGGCAAGCTGACTCGCACACCGGTGAGTTCTACTAGAAGTTAAACTTTTTGTTATTTGATTGGCATCTTTTAAAAAAGAAATGTTTACAACATTTGTCCTATTTGGTTTACATTAAGGACTAAACAATAAATTTCCCCAATTTTCTTTTCTTTGTGTCATTAGTTTGATAAATGATCATTCTGCCTATCTGCCTTATTCTACCTAAAGATCTTGTGTTGCCTTCACCTGTATTTAACTGTAACAATAAAATACTGATTATCCTAATTACAACCAAACACTGTAAATTCTGTGAGTGCGTTCTGTGGTTGTAATTAAAGTACATACATAGATGCAGGTCTGCCTTCTGAGTCTTCTACTCAATATCAAGGCAAATGTTAATTAAACTATGACCATGAACATCAGTTAGAATAATGCGAATGAAAACTCTTTTTGTTGTGATCTGTTTTCTTCTGCAGCTTAAAGTCAACAATGTGAGGGGCAAAGTCAGTGGAAAGAACATCCAGTGTCAGTTTGCTGCCACAGTACCAGACTCTACTAGCACCACAACTAGAGCAGACACAAGCACTACAAGTTTCTCAATGTCAGTCTCCACTGGAACTTACAATGCCAGTAAGCTAACACATCAACATCACATCAATTGCCCTTTCAACAGACCACTCACACCCAACATTACAGACACTATCACAGACGATATATCAATATGTTGTCAGGCACTTTAAACACATCAGTGATCTTTTTGTCTATGGTTGTTCTTTCAGGTTCTGATGGTCTGGGAAGCCCTACTGCCAAGATAACAACTGGTGTGGTAGACCTGGCAAATGTTAATGCCACTATCAATAATCAGATTAATTCCAACACCACCACAGCACCACCCAACACGACTGCAGCACCACCCAACACGACTGCAGCTCCAACAACACCTGCCCCACTGGTGCCTGACACTAATGTGACAATTCTTAATGTGAGTAATGTAGAAAAAAATAAAAATAAATAAAATAAAATAATTATTTAATTACTAAAGCAAAAAACTGAGGAAATCCATATCAGGGGATAATAAAATAGCATTGATCAGTACCTATTAACATATACACTGCCCCATTCACTAACATGGATCTTATTTGTTCTTGCAGGCCTCTATTACTAGAACTGAATGTGGCAGGAAACAGCTGTGTGCAGCTCAGCCCTCTGGCTGTGACCCCTCAAACGGGACATGTTTCTTCCTTGGTGCCCAAGCGCTTGGAGGTCAAAATTTTATGTTTGACCTTGCAGGAGAATCAGACGGCTACATTGCTGCCACGCTGTCACGTAACACACAGGTATGTCAAATTTGATCATTTCAGCACAAATGAAAATGCAGTGAAGTTTAACAATGAGACAGTCTAGTATTTTGTTAGTCGTCATCTTTATAGAGAGGTAACATTTACAATGTCTGGTTTTTCACCACAGGGAGTCAATGACACAACCTACATCTGTGCAAATAACAATGGTGTGGTCAAATTCTTCAGTGCTCTTCTGAACAACGGCAAGCTGACTCGCACAACGGTGAGTTCTACTAGAAGTTAAACTTTTTGTTATTTGATTGGCCTCTTTAAAAGAAATATTTACAACATTAACATTATTCCTATTTGGTTTACACAAAGGAATAAACAATAAACTTCCCAAATATTCTGTTTTTACTATCATTAGTTTAAAAAATGATCATTCTGCCTATCTGCCTAATGATCTTGTGTTGCCTTAACCTGTGTTTAACTCTAACAATGAAACACTTATTATCCTAATTACAACCAAACACTGTAAATTCTGAGAGTGCGTTCTGTGGTTATATTTAAGTTTAAGTACTTACACCTTCTGAGTCTTCTGCTGAATATCAAGGCAAATGTTAATTAAACTATGACCATGAACATCAGTTAGAATAATGTGAATGAAAACTCTTTTTGTTGTGATCTGTTTTCTTCTGCAGCTTAAAGTCAACACTGTGAGGGGCAAAGTCAGTGGAAACAAAATCCAGTGTCAGTTTGCTGCCACAGTACCAGACTCTACTAGCACCACAACTAGAGCAGACACAAGCACTACAAGTTTCTCAATGTCAGTCTCCACTGGAACTTACAATGCCAGTAAGCTAACACATCAACATCACATCAATTGCCCTTTCAAGAGACCACTGACACCCAACATTACAGACACTATCACAGACGATATATCAATATGTTGTCATGAACTTTAAACACATCAGTGATCTTTTTGTCTATGGTTGTTCTTTCAGGTTCTGATGATCTGGGAAGCCCTACTGCCAAGATAACAACTGGTGTGGTAGACCTGGCAAATGTTAATGCCACCACCGACAACCAGATTAATTCCACCACCACCACAGCACCATCCAACACCACGACTGCAGCACCATCCAACACAACCACGGCACCATCCAACACCACCACAGCACCATCCAACACGACTGCAGCTCCAACAACACCTGCCCCACTAGTGCCTGACAGTACTGTGACAACTCTTAATGTGAGTAATGTAGAGAAAAATTAAAATAAATAAAACTCATTTACAAAAATTAATAAAATAACTAGTTAATTACTGAAGCAGAAGATTGAAGAAATCAGTATCAGGGGACAATAAAATAGCATTGATCAGTAGCTATTAACATATACACTGCCCCACTTTCTAACATGAATCTTATTTATGCTTGCAGACCTCTATTACTAAAGATAATTGTAGCAAGACACAGCTGTGTGTTTCTCAGCCCTCTGGCTGCGACCCCTCCAGTGGGACATGTTTCTTCCTTGGTGCTCAACAGCTGGGAGGTCAAAATTTTAGGTTTTCACTCGCAGGACAATCAGACGGCTACGTTGCTCTCACCCTGTCACGTAACACTACACCGGTATGTCAAATTTTATCATTTCAGCACAAATGAAAATGCAGTGAAGTTTAACAATGAGACAGTCTAGTATTTTTCAGTCATCGTCTTTATGGAGAGGTAACATTTACAATTTCTGGTTGTTCACCACAGGGAACCAATGACACAACCTACATCTGTGCAAATAACAACAATGTAGTCAAATACATAAGTGCTCTTCTGAACAACGGCAAGCTGAATCCCACAACGGTGAGTTCCACTAGCACACTTTTGAAAAACACTTTAGCAATACTTTTTTGTTTTAGGGTTGGAGTGTTTGACAAATGCTCATTCTGCCTATTAGTGCTGGGCGATATGGAAAAAATATTTATCACGATATGAATTAATTTATATCACGATAATGATATATATCACGATATACCACCTGACCTGTGGTCATCTGGAAAGTATGCAGTCTGTAAACAGCGAGTGGAGAGGGTGCAGTCTTTGTTTTGAGTTACCGTAAAGCATGTCGCAAATCCGGGTGCACGTAAAGCAGCACCATGTCGCAAAACCACAAGACAGAGTTTCTTTGCGAAAAATAGAATTTTTCTATACTTTTAACTTTATGCAAGAGAAAATAGAGCCAGAGCTTTTCTTTACATTTTACATGCTGTAGTGCCATTTGTGGGAGCATTTCAAGTTGCTATACATCAATACAACCGTTATAGCCCAAATTTTAATAATATCTATGCATTAACTCTATAGTAACTACATAAATTGCAAAAAAGTGCAATAAACTACAAAAAAATTGAAAAACGTTATTGTTTTTTTTTTACATACATTTCTAGTTAGAGAAATTTAAGAAGCTTATCCCTCAAAACTGTAAATTTTTCCAACCACGAGAAATTTATTTTGAGTGTCTTCATAGTTTTATTTTTGAGATACACTAATTTTTATATACTACAGGAAAAATGAAAATAAATATTATAATGCAAATTTGCAAAAAAACAGCATATGCATCAAAATAAACTATTTCCAACAGTGTAATTTGACTTCTAAGCATCCCAGAAACGATACAGAAAAGCATAAAGTCAAACATGACTTTTAAAAACACCAACATAGGCTTTGAAGGTAAAAAACTACATTTTGCGCGAAAATGACATCACTTCCGGTTTCGGACAGGTAATGGCAGATATGCAATAGTTCGCGCTGACTTATATTCCAACGTAGGAAGTGTTATGAACAGCTGATCGGATCGGCAAAGCGTGTTTCTGGAATATTATGTTTTTGTTGCTGGAAGTGCTTTTTATGCAATTTTTGCAAAGCCATATGTGGAAGGAAACCGTGACCTAGGGCAAGCTAATGGAATAAGATGTAAGTACAACTCCTACGGTTTCATATGCAAAAAAAATTATTGTGCTACCTTACGTGGTTCCAGTTCTACAGGGATTTAAAAATAGTTAGGCAAAACGGAGTGTGCCTGCTCCGACCGGTTGTAAAGGGTTAATGATATATTTTATGTAATAATTTCCCCAGTGTTTCTGTTTGAGTACAGAAACACTGGGGAGGAGTCTGCAGAGGAAGAGGGTTCAGAAATAGACACAAGACACAATAGAAACTATTCTTATTTCTGTTAATGATAAGAGACAATAATGATTTGGGGCATCAAAAACACCCTGGCAGCCTCTCAGCCTCTGAGTTAGTTGGTTACCATTCATGTTTCAGTGAAAGCTGAGTCAGTGCTTTCACTGAAACATGAATGGTTTCAGTGAAAACCATTCATGTTTTTCACTGACTAATCCATTAGTTACAGTACAGAAACGAGCACTGCGTATTATTCACAAGGCTGGTTATCTAGATCATACTCACAAACTCTTTCTTCAGGCAAAGTTACTTAAATTCCAGGATCTGGTTAATTACAATACAACCATAATCTTATACAAAGCTTTTAATAAACTTCTACCTGCAAATTTACAAACTATATTTGAAATTCGAGAAAGAGGTTATAATGTGAGAGGCTTCGGAAAATTCAAATTACCCAGAATTCGAACAACCCGTAAAGGTTTTTGTGTGTCTGTATGTGGTGTGAAAATCTGGAACAGTCTGAGTTTACAACTGAAACAATGCAAAAATATTCATAGATTTAAATTCCTCTACAAGCAGTTGGTCTGGTCACAGTATACTCAATGATGGTGTTAGTGTGCTCTGTAATGTCTTTTCTCTTACCATTGCTGGTATATATTCAAAAAAAAAAAAAAAAAAAAAGTGTGCGTGTATGTATGTACATATATGTCCATGTGTGTGTAGATATATATGTATGTATGTATATGTATGATGCTTTGCAACGATGGGCGTACCTGTGGGAAGCTTATTGTTTTTGTTGATGAGTGAGTATAGGGGTGGGATTTAATAAGTTTTCTTCGTCCCACTCCTTTTCAGGTAATTTTTGTTTGGTTTTTTTTGTTTTGTGCACTTTATGTTCAACATATGTATTTTGTTGTGCCTGAAATGAACAAATAAATGAATGAAATGAATGAAAGGGTTAGAAACGATAGAAACGATAGAAGACAAATGGCACGATAGACACTTTTCTATCGTCCACACGATATATATCGTCATATTGCCCAGCACTACTGCCTATCACTCCTTATGTGCTTGTGTTGCCTTCACTTGCATTGAAGTTTAAAAATGAAGAAATTATTATCCTAATCACAACTAAGGTCTTCTCTTTGTGATCTGTTTTCTTCTGCAGCTTAAAGTCAACAATGTGAAGGGCAAAGTCAGTGGAAAGAACATCCAGTGTCAATTTGATGCCACAGTACCAGACTCTACTAGCACCACAACTAGAGCAGATACAAGCACTACAAATTTCGCAATGGTAGTCTCCAATGGAACTTACAATGCCGGTAAGCTAACACAACATCACATCAATTGCACATTGTTGATTTACTGATGTTTACACAGACTGTCACTGACACTAATATGTTGTTATGCACTTTAAACTAGAGATGGCACGATACCACTTTTTTATGTCCGATTTGGATATCGGCCGATACCGATATGAATCCGATGTAGTGTGTTTTTTAATCAATAAAAGTGTTTTTTTTTTTAAATATCTTGCTGCATTTTGTATAAGTTCAAACTCAAGTTAAAAAACAAAACAAAACACTAAAGCTATTTGATAGGTTTGTAGCTTAAACCTATTCGCTGGAACGTTAAAGGCAATGTAATTACACAGCAAGCAAGACACGAAGTAGGCAAAGTTCTTTGTGTTACTCATGCATGAGGGAGGCCTGCCTGGAGCCAAGTGTCGTTCCACCCACTTGACCTCCGTCAGACTCTCAGCCAGGTTCCCCATAGCACTCCTTTTATTGAGGTTACTTGAATATGCATAGGGTCATTAACATATGATGTATACATACACACAAAGAGTACCTTGCCTGTGGTTTTGTAAGTGCGTGTGTGTGTGTGTGTGTGTGTGCGTGTTACCTCCTGCTGACCAAAGGGTCGTAAACGCAGGAAGCTTACATCAAAAGAAGCAGATCTTCCA
Organism: Oreochromis niloticus; assembly: GCF_001858045.2. Lineage (NCBI taxonomy): Eukaryota > Metazoa > Chordata > Actinopteri > Cichliformes > Cichlidae > Oreochromis > Oreochromis niloticus. The sequence continues at coordinate 27,852,929 of NC_031967.2, forward strand.
GATAGGATGTATCTGCAATAAAACACTATAGCCCCTCACCCAGAACCTCGAGAATCTGGGGAGGGGGACTGTGAAATTCCTTTCATCCCACAGTTAAACAATATAGAAATGGATGGTAAGCATAAAAATGACAAACATTTAACAATTCACTCTGACACTATTCTGTTATACCTGTGTGCAAAAAATACACTACACCCAAAATTTTTCATAGTTCAGCAATACTGTATAAGCAATACAATATCTAATAAACTTAAACCTACTCCATCCTCCCTATTCTGGTATTTTAAAGAGTAAGCAACCTAACTAATAGGGTTGAAAACTCCCAGCAAAAAAAAAATTAAAAAATATAGGGAACCACCCCCCACCCTCCACCTCATGATGCTTAATCGACGTAATCAACTTTAATTTGATGCAGTGTGAAAAAAAATGCACAGAAATCAATTATTTTTCAAGAATAATTAAATAGATTCAACATCTTTCTTTAACAGAACTGCAGACTGCACAGATTGTACATTCCCAAAGGAAAAAGTACTACCTTACTAGGGTATATTAGACTTAACAGTTACTATATACAGTAATGGACTTCTATACATTTTACATCTGATTAAAATTCTGGGTGTAAGATTCAGATAATTATTTATTAAAAGCTAGACATTTTAAATGAGAATAAGAAAGAAAAGTATGTCTTTGTACCCCCCCTTTTCCCTGTTCATGCCCTATCGGCCCCCCTGGCTAAAGTTTGCTAGATCCGCCCCTGCACAGTTACCAGAGTCAGCTACGTAGAAAAGGATCCTGGTGTAGAAAGTAATATTAAATAAATTCTAACAACAGCTTATCACGCTTAAACGTATTGCTGTTGTTTATCCGCTGGTCTCCTCTTTCTAGTGCAAAGTGGGCCAAAAACAAACAAGAGACACGGGACTTGCGGCAGAAAAGCCGATCAGCTGATCGTTGATCAGTTTCATGTTTGAAGTAATAACAGGAGAGGCAGGGGGAGTGAATGAGAGAAGTAGATGCAACTGCGCAGCAAAGACAGAATAACTTCAGCTTTGTGTCTATTTTTTAATTCTAGCTGAAGTACGGGGCAAATTGCTTCCTTTTCACCTCAATATGGAACTCCGAAGGCCAGTTCAGCTGTGGCTCAATATATCAGTTGTTAAGCTTAACGTGGAAATACTATGCAAACATTCAGGGATGAACTTACACACTTGCTTTACTTCTCTGGGATAGTTTTCGCCGAGATGAAATGCCACGGTTAGGAAGCATGTAGCGAGGCTCCAAATGCTCCAACAGACCGCCAACAGGTCTGGCAGACAACAGCCGCTCTATCACGTGACACATACTGCTCCGATGCGCCGAGCTGGGTTACGCCAAGTAGCGCGTTTTGTGAGGTGATTTTGTGATACTTCGGATCGGATTACATTTTTTATTTCTCTCCGATATCCGATCCAGTAATTTAGGTCAGTATCTGACCGATACCGATACGTAATATCGTATCGGTCCATCTCTACTTTAAACACATCAGTGATCTTTTTTCCTCTGCTTGTTCTTTCAGCTTCCGATGATCTGGGAAGCCCTGTTTTCCAAATAAGAACTAATGTGGTAGACCTGAGTAATGTTACTGCCACCATCACCAATTTGATTAGTTCCAACTCCACCAACACCACCACCACCTCTGCGGCTAATGCAATTACAATCCAGCAATCACTGATGCAAGGTAAGAGTACCAGATAAGTTTTCTTCTTTCTTTTGGTTTAATACTTACCTGAGACTAGAACATGTGCTTCAGACATGAAACACGTAGAGTACTTAATGCTTGTTGTTCTGTTCTTCCTTCCTCACCTGTAGCTTTGCTGATCACTGTGGGCATCCTGACTCTGAGCTGGCTATAAGGAAACTGAAACCTGCCCTACATTAACAGATTAAAACTTCCCTATCCAATCATGCTACTATGTTTAAACTCACAGGTTTACTATCAACAGTATGTCCCAGACTGCTATGATTAATTTTGTGTGAAAGGGTCACATTACAAATCAGAAGGACTGGTGGAGGGCAATCACTTTCATGAAGCTTTTTTTTGACTGCTTTTACAAGCAGTTAGAGATTTTGTTGGAATCTTTTGTAGAACTCTTTAAAACGGTGTGGTAAGATGGGGCACAACTGAATTATTAAGAGTAAACGAACACATAGTTTGAATTAAGTGAACCACAATCACGGCTTTTACCAGTGTGTGTAATTTATGCACATTTTGGGTCAAGAGTCTGGTACCCTTTAAACCCACATTTTTATTGTTAAGCAAAAAGATTTGGTGAGTTTATGGTTACTTTGATTATTAAACTGATAAACTGTGTACAAACAAACTGCTGGTAAATTTATCAAGACATTTTGTCAAAGAGCTGAAGAACCAAGAGGCTTTTGTTAACCATTGTTTGCCTTTGTCTACCCTTAGAACACCAAAAGCAAAATTCATTTGCTGATGATGACAATGATGCCAGCAAATGGCAGAGGTGCATTTAAAGAAAATTATGTTCTGATAGTATATTTCTATTATATGTTGTTGATATGAATGTTGGTTGTTCAGCAGTGCCTTTACGATGATGCCTTCAGTGGCTGATGTTCACATGTGTTGCTTGCTTTTTAGCAGCTGTTCACAAATAATGCTATATTTGGTACTACTGAAGATGCTTGTGTAATGATTTTGTATTACATGTTTATAATTAAATATTTATCAATAAATTATTTTGTGTTTTCTGATGAATCTTACTAGATTTGAATTGGAACCTTTAACGTTTAGTCAATTTCAGTTATGGGTGTTCTCAAATGAAATTACTTAAAACTACAATATTTTCACTACATGCACTTTCCATTATAAGATGTTACAGTGCAGTTGTTTCTTGCTGTATATTAAAGAGTCAGCCAGATTAATCACTGCCCAGAGCTTGTGACCATAAGGATACGAATGCTTATCAAAATGTGAAGTGACACCTTCACTATCAAGCTCAGATCTCTCTTTACTAAAACAGAGCAGCACAGCATCCACATCACTGTCAAGAGCCTGAGATCCTCAACATATTCTAGAAACTTGCTCCCAACCTGGAGCAGGTGAAAACCATGACTTTGAACTTGAAGATGTTAATTCTTATCCCAACACTCACCCAGGAAAACCCCCAGTGCGAGTTAGAGATCACGGTCTGATGAAGCCAGGAGAAAAACATCATCTGCAAAGTGCAGAATCGAGATCCTGAGACCACCACCTTGAATGCAACTAAAAATTCTGTCCATAAATATAATGAACAAAATCTGTGACAAAGGTCAGCTGTGTAGTCCAACAGCAAACAAGCTAACAACGAAACACATAAAACCAGCAGCTATAGCTCACAATTCACCCTATGCAATGTTCAATACCTGCTAGTATGCCATGAAAGTAACAAATAATACTACATCCCTGTCTGTGATTCAAGAGCAAAGATTTTACTGTAGCATAATAAGTTCTCTTTTTCATGTATGACATGTCAACTGATCTAGCATCTCAAAAATTTTATTACTTTCAGCCTGGAAACTTCATCCAGATGATTATTACAGCAATGGAGTCATTCTTCTTCAATGTGACCTAAAGAGCGCTTATTTCCACCTTGAATCCTATGTGATTTTTCAATTTAAGACCCATGTCAAACATTTACTAAATAAAAAATTCTATTTATTAAAACTGGGTGGGACTGGATGCTTTTGACTGGTGTTTGCTGAAACCACACAACATTTGTAAAGCACTAATGAAAGCACACACAGAAAACAATGATGTGACATCATTAGGAGCAAATTGACTAGAAAATGAAAAGAATAGCAAAAAACAAACAAACCAAAAAACAAAAACCCCGTGCGAGACCTGTGGGGTCTGTTCAGGTGTTACACATGTCAGTCTGGAATTTTATATTTCTTGCTATTAATAACCTTGTAAATTGTTTTGGGTAATATTTCTCAACACACTTCTTATTACTGAGTATATTTAGAGTCCATAATGAGCTGTTTGACCAAGAGTTTTGAATACAAACAAAACTTGGTGCGTGGAACATAAATGTGTAACGAGAAAAGGGGAAAGAAACAGAGAAAAGTCTATAACAATGACGTGGACAAGACATAAGAAAACTTATGAAAACTTCTGAAGCAAGATTTGTTTAGAAGAAGCAAATGTAATATGTGGGTGTGTTGTCCTTCATGCAAACAACACTGAGTAAAAATTTACATGTTTGTTTGCACCAGAATAAATGAGGTAGAAAGGTTTGTTATGCTCTGAAGAAAACCACAGTGGCAGTAAAGTGACAATAGCTGTGATTATTTTCCAAAGCCATGAGTGGGAGAAATTATATTTGCATCTTTATTGGTAAGTCAATTTACAGTATCTTCAGTTACACTCATATAATTAATTTTAAACCTTGGGAAAAAACCTCAAAATCATTATTATCATATACAAAAATAATGATAATACTTTGAGTAGTAGCATAGTGTTCTTTTACTTAAATCTTGGTCTACGCAAAGTCTTAAGGCAACATTTTGGACAGAGGTGATTGGAGCAGCTCTAATATAAAAATATATACAAGTCTTAAAAACAACAGTGAGATACTTCAGAACTTGTTGTCACATATGGAATAATAGCTATTCAAGTGAGGATTAATTGGAATTATCAATCAGTGTAGCTTCAGGTGTCTCTCAGACACATTTAGACACAACATGTTTCTGGTTTTATGATTCCTTATTTTTATATTCGCTCCATTAATTAAAGTTTTATTGCTTGTTATATCAACAATCACTCAGCAGAGATGTTGTTGAGTATGCTGTTCCCTTTAAAATTCCCATGTTTACACAATTTCAAACAGTTAAACATGAATATGATATAAATTCTATTTATTATTTGCACAAAAAGATCAAAGTCAAACTCTTTAAATTAACAGGGATTTCCTTCATGATGATATCTAAAGCACTGACAGGTAAGCTTTTTCCTTACTTCTCTCAAAACAATCTTTAAAAAAATAAAGAATAATTCATAATACTAACTGGGTTTTTTATATTAAGGTTATCTTTTCCACAACCTGGCACTGAACCAAAATGCTATCCAGTCCTCGGTTGGTGACAGCGTGGGTATTGCTGGCAAGGCAGTTGATGGGAGAAGAGAATCAAGATATCAGTTAGGGTCCTGCACACTCACCAAGTCAGAATCTGATCCCTGGTGGAGGGTAGACCTGGTAAATGTGTATACAATTGGTGCTGTAATAATAACCAATAGAGCAGAAGTGGAAAACGGACTGGATGGTGCTGAAATCTGGATTGGAAAGTCAGCAGCGATCAATGACGTTGAAAGCATGAGGTGAAACAGCTTGATGCAGACAGATAAAAATACATAAACAATCATTATTTGAGTAGCATATTGTCCCTTTTTATTTTTTTCTTCTTTTTGGCTTTCTCATACACAGATGTGCAGTCATCTCTCATATTCCCAGTGGACAGACATACTACTTTCCATGTAGCTCCATGGAGGGACGCTACGTCACTGTGTTTCTACCAGGAAGTGAAAATGTCCTTAGCATCTGCGAGGTTGAAGTATACTATGGTAATCACATTTCAGCCTGATGCCGATACACAAGTCTGAGGCCTTGATTGTTCAAGTTGTTGTTAGTTTTCCAAATGGCCTACCTCCCAACACAAATTAGTCATTCTTGTTGTTTTGTATGGTTAAAGGTCTTTGAGCCAGAATGACAGCCAAGTGTGGTCTTCAAAATTACTGCACTCTGCACCTTCTGCAACAAATATAATTAACTATTGACAATGATCTAATTTCTCTTTGTGGTTTTCCTTCAAGGATACCCATTACCCAATGTGGCACTCAAAGGAGAAGCTACCCAGTCATCTACACTCTCTGTTGCCACTGCATCCAAAGCCATCGATGGCAGACGGAACTCGTTCTACAGCAATGGGTTCTGTAGCCACACGGCTGAAGACGAGACCAACCCCTGGTGGAGGGTGGACCTGCAGCGAAGCTTTACAATCACTGCTGTAAAAGTCACCAACAGAGGAGACTGCTGTGCTGAAAGACTGGATGGAGCTGAGATCAGAATAGGAAACTCACTGGAGAACAATGGAAACAATAATCCCAGGTAGCTATAAGTGTTTGAATATAAAATTAGTTTTTAAGTATAACTGGAACAGTGATAAGTCAAAAGTTTACAAGATTCATTTTGTCCACCACATAGTGAACTAACGTATAATGAGCGATTTCCCAACCTTATAACTGCAGTGCAATAAATTTAGGATTTTTAAGATCAATATAAACATCGAAATACAGTGAGCTGCAATGTCTTTAAATTGTTGTCTTTTCTCTCCAATTGTTGGTATTTTGTCTTATGTCTTCCTTTTCTTCTTTCCTCTTTTCTCACCCCCAAACTGGGCTGGCCCATCCCTGGGCCTGATTCTGCTGAAGTTTACGCCCCACTAAAAGAAAGTTTTCCCCTCTCACCATTGCAAAGTGGTTATTTGATTGTTAGGGTGATTGCCCAAATACTATAGGGTGCTGAATGAAATGAAATGTGTATACTTGCTGATTTAAAAATCTGATATTCTAAAAAAATCAGATGATATTTTAATTTCCTTTAAAAAACACAACACACATTCCCTAACATGCCTTATGTGTAGTTATTTGTGCTCTGTTGTTATGTTTGCACTGTTGCGATTGTGTTGAAACCTTGCCCTACAATAGACTATAATAGATGGAATACAATAGCCCTTTATTGCCATTGTACATGTACAGCAGAATAAAATATAAATAGTAGACAGCAGAATTAAATAGCAATCAGGAGAAATATATACATCCAAGAGGGATATGTACAAAACAAGAGACCTATATAAAAAAAATAGGAGACACATTAGAGAACAGCAAATTGTTTGGATTAATTAATCAGTAATTATGCAATGTGCAACATTTGCAATAAGGTTAAAGGGTATTTCTCCCATCTGTTCTTTACTCTTTAAATTTTCATGTATTGGTTCTTATAAATACCATAGAGATGTAAATAGCTTACATCGGTCATTAATATCAGTTTGTTGATAAGTCATCTACTTGAAACTAGCAAAGAAACCACTAAAAGCTTCTGTGATTTTTTGGGAAAACCTATGAAAACTTTAAAAGGCTTGAAAATGTACTCTTTTCCTATGTTCTCAGTTACACTCTCTTCTTGAGAAAGTAACTATGTCAACTTAATATTGCCCCCATCCATTGCTGTCAGGTGTGCTTCCATTTCACATATCAATGCGGGTAAAACCTACACATACCAGTGTGACGGAGGCAGCATGGAGGGTCGCTTTGTGAACGTGTTTCTTCCTGGACAGAAGAAGACTCTCACCCTGTGTGAAGTGGAGGTGTATGCTGCCCCAGCAGGTAGAGCTTTAAGTGACTGGATCTGATCTACTGAAAGACATCTGCCTGATACTGATTCATGTCTGTTTTTTCCTTTCAATAATTTAGTCGAACCGCTTCCAAATGTGGCCTTAAACAAACAAACAGTGCAGTCATCAACATGGAATGCAGTTGGGATACCCTTTAAAGGTGTTGATGGGTGCAGAACTGAATTCTGGGGTTATTCATGTTGTACCCACACATCGACACAGCAGAATCCCTGGTGGAGAGTAGACTTATTGGCTGTCTATAAAGTCACTGCTGTCACCATCATCAACAGACAAGACTGTTGTTCTGAAAGACTTCTTGGGGCACAGATCCTGATTGGAGACTCACTGGAGCAGAATGGCAACACAAATTCCAGGTGAGCCACGAGACCGATAATAGAAAGGCTCCAAACACACACGTAGAGGGTGACGTTAACCAGAGCTTGGAGATATTAAATAAACAACTACAGGATATAAACTAAAAAACTCCCAATGTGCGACTTCTGTTATTTCCACCTGAAATATACATGTCATGCATATGACTGTAAAATAGAAACCCCCAAAAAGCACCAACTATTCAATATACAAAACCAAAGAAAGATATGGAACTGAGTGAAAAGGCTGTAAATGTAACTGCTGGATCAGCAGCACCCAAAATCCTAGTGAAAAGGGTCTAGAGGTAAAAGATGATGATGATGATTTCACTTTGATGTTTGTGTAACACCATCAGGTGTGGCATTATGGAATCATTAGCGGGTACACCAACATACACATTCCAGTGTAATGGAATGGAAGGTCGCTACATCAATGTGATCATACCAGGATCTTCAAAACTTCTGACGCTGTGTGAAGTGGAGGTGTTTGCTTCTCTGCCTGGTAAGGCCATAAGATTTCTTTCTAGCACATCTGTTGTGGCCATGATTGCATATATGACTGTTGGAAAATTACTTCCAAACTTAGAAACAGCTTAAACCTTTTAGTGTTTAGTTTAGTGTTTTTTCATTTTCCACTACACACTGGACAAATTGAACTTGTTTCCGGTTTTCAGTCCTCCCTTTTTAACTGGGTGCATAATGCAACGATACAGTTTAACCTGTTAAAAAAAATTAAAAAGAGTCAAACATAGAACAAAACTATTTCTCTCCAGCACCAGAAGCCATCATTCCTTCAACGACTCCTCCACCTCCTCCTAGCCCTCCTCCCACTGTGAGCCTGCAGCTTGGTGGCAGGAACGTGACGGTGGTGGGAGAGAGGCTCTGCTGGTCTGATGCTCTGATGTACTGTAGACGTTATTACTGGGACCTGCTCAGCCTTCACAGCCAACAGGAGCAAAGCGAGTTGGAGCAGCTGCTGGGCCTCATTCCTTTCTCCCTCACAGACCACGTCTGGCTGGGACTGCGCAGGTACCAATAAAATGAGAAAATTAGTGCTTTTAACAACCAAATTAATTAGCAAGAAATAATATAAATTAGCTGATTCTGTTTTCCAGTTATATAGTGCACCTTTGCTGACAACTGTCTTAATGTTAAGTAATAAGTAATCCACAGCTTATGTAGGATTCTCAGCTCAGAGCAAAATGACCACAAAAGAGCCACCTCTAAAAAGACAAACAAACAGAAATTATTGAAGACCACCAAAAGATAAAACAGAATTACTCAAAATGAACAGACAATCAACAAAAATGAGAAGCAACCAGGAGAACATGAAATTAAGAAGATGAAGAAATAGTAGGCAAAACCATACTCCAATCAGGCATAACATTAGGAACACTGACAGGTGAAGCGAATTACACTGATTCTCTCTTCATCATGGCACCTGTTAGTGGGTAGGATACTTTTTAAATATAGTTCTCTCTCTCTCTCTCTCTCTCTCTATATATATATATATTAATATTTTGTCTTGTGTGCTAGCATCTAAGTGTCAGATACCACAACAAACCTTCAGTGAAGTAATCCAACAGCCACCAAAACTTTAAAATTTAACCAGAACCAGAACCAAGATACTACCACAAGAACCAGATCTCAACATAAAATGACAGTGATATCAAAACAGCAATTGAAAACACAAACAACTGCAAGCTCACTCACAGATACACAGAATGCATTGATCCAAACTCCTCTATTGCTCAGATCTAAGCTGGCTGTAAATATTTCAAGGATTCAAGGAGCTTTATTGTCATTCGCATCACATGTTAACATGACTCGGAATGAAATTATGTACACATGGTCCCGGAGTGAAAAGAAACAAAATAATGAAGAAACTGGGGGTTTTTTAAGTAATAAATAAATACTTTGTTTTTTTTGTTTTTTTTGTTTTTTGTTTTTAACAAACAGGAATGACAAGTAATAAAACAATACAGTAAATAATACTTTGCGCTCTACTGTGCGATCTTTTCTACTATATATTCAATAATCATAAATATATGATTAGGAGCTGTGAGATTGATTTGTGTGTATTGTTTTGTTTTGTTTTTTGTTGAGAAGTCCAATATAAATGCAATCTATTTATAACAAACTCTGTTTGTTATTCTGTTTCTTTCAGCAAAGCCTTCAATATAAACCAGTTTTTAAAGCTTTAAATTTAAATAGTGTTCGGTACTCCTATTAAATGTTTGTGTATGTATTTTAGTAGGGATGCACCGATCCCGATACTGGTATCGGGTATCGGGGCCGATACTGTAAAATGTGTGCGTACTCGTACTCGTAAAAGTCAACCGATACCATGAACCGATACTAATGTAGCCCGGATGGGAATTTGGGAGTAGATACTCATAATTCCCATGGACTTGAACGCCACATAAGGTGTTCACAGTTCACAGAAGAGAACGGCATGGAGAGATGCACGAGGTTAGCTGAACCAAAGTGAGAGACTCGGCTAGTTTTACTGAGGTTAACTAGCACAAAAGAGTGTGTGACTAGAAAGCTAACCGTGTGAGAGCTTCGCAACAGAGTGTGGGTGAAGTAACTTTTTGTTTCAACGGTCGCACCACCGTGGAAAACTGTGTTTCCAGCCATGACCGCCGAGGCTAAAGGCTAGCCCGGACTGCTTGGTTGCGCCACGGAGGCAGGACTGTCGGAGAGCTGGACAGTGACTGGCTAACGCGCTGTAGCAGAGACAGCATCGGGTCCGCAGGGAGTGGATTTAGTGTGGGACTGGTGAATGGCGACCTACCGAGCAACGGAACTGTAAGTCAGACTTTTGTGCTCTTACTGGGGAGAAGAGGATTTTTCTCCATCGTCCGGCGTGAGCAGCAAACAGGCCTGCAACAAGTGTGAATGTGAGTGTGTGTGGGGCCCATGTGTGAATATTGTATGTTTAGTGGATTTATATAACGTGTTTTGGAGTGTATATTAGTGAGTCACTTACCAAAAGGTGATAACATAAGTTGGGTTGTTTAATATAATTTGAAAGGGAATTATTTCATTTATACAGTGTATTTCATTTGGTTAAGGAATTGGAATATCATTTGAGTTTAAAAAAGGGATGTGTTGTACAGTATTTCGTCTCTGCCCTTACGTTCAGTAAACGTTTCGTTTGTGTTAAAGAGTTGTGTGGGGTCGTTTCTTTACTACTGGTTAAGTTTAACTTGTGTGTGGTAGAAGTATCGGTTTTTGTACTCGGTATCAGCAAGTACTCAGATCCAAGTATCGGTATCGGATCGGTTTGAAAAAATTGGTATCGTTGCATCCCTATATTTTACGTTTTCTGTGAAATGCGCTTCACCTATTTTGTGTAACACTGGCAATAATGGGGGCGATCGTGGCTCAAGAGTTGGCAGTTTGTCTTGTAATCGGAAGGTTGCCGGTTCGAGCCCCGGCTCGGACAGTCTCGGTCGTTGTGTCCTTGGGCATGACACTTCACCTACTGCCTGCTGGTGATGGCCAGAGGGTGCGATGGCGCGATATGTCACCCTCGCGTCAGTCTGCCCCAGGGCAGCTGTGGCTACAACTGTAGCTTGCATCCACCAGTGTGTAAATGTGAGAGTGAATGAATAGTGGAATTGTAAAGTGCTTTGAGGGTCTGGAAAAGCACTATATAAATGCAATCCATTATTAATATGCTAATGTATTTTCCAATGATTTGTTTCAGGGTCATGATTCATGTTTAAGCTCATGCAGAATAGCTGGAGGCCAGATGCTGTAACCTGTTCTCTTTTCATACACAGTGACAATTTGAATTGTGCAAATTCAGACAATTTCAAAAGATGAGGTCATGAAGTCTCGGGCTGTGTGTCCTTGTATTTGTTTGGATTTAAAAAAACCCCGATAAACCTGCTCATTTCTGATTCATCAGATCCCTCAGAGGAGACGAGTGGTTCTGGATGTCTGGATATTCCATGAATTTCTTAAATTGGCCACAAGATTTTGTTCCTGACAGCTACTCCAGCACCTGTGGAGGCGTGGCCAGCAAGGATCACTTCCTCTGGCAGGACCAGCCCTGTGAGGAGAACCTCAACTTCATCTGCCAATCAGGTTTTACTTACACCACGTTAAAGCTTGTGTGCAATTATTGTGCATTGCCTTAAATTTAACTGTAACTCCTGTTCTTTCAGGTGCTGATGATGCTGTGCAGAGAGTTTATTTCTCCAGCACCAAGGATCCTATAAGTCCTTAGTAAAGGAGAACAATGTACTATCTGATGGAATGGATACAAATACATATATCTGAAACCTTTTTGCACTCCTTTAGTTCTGTAAATTATACTACAGAAAAACTATAAGATGTTTCTGCACACAATACCATGTTTGCCCCTTTTTTTGACTTTATGCTACTATAGCACTGATTTCTATTTAAAATGCTGCTGGCAATTTCATAACTCATGCTCGTAGCAATTGTACCTATGGAAAATGTGTGAGCTTATTACCCTGTAATGTACTCCTCCGGATTTGCAGGGGTTGTGAATTCAGCCACATAAGTAACTCTACACTTTTGTGAAAGCCGTGGTGATGAAATGCAGATGACACCTGAGAAATGTAAAACTACAAATGTCATCAAAGTAATAAAAATTCATTAAAGCAACAGATACAGTTGTATGTTATGAAATTTCCAAAATATGCAGATAGTCTCTGTTCCACCATCCTTACTGTTTTATTTAATTTTAATTATACTTGCTAAACCAAAAGTTCATTCTGTTCATTTGGACGTAGTGTTTCCAGTAGGAAATATTTCATCACTCATCCAGGTAACTTCTTCAGTCTCAGTCTCAGTTCTTCTGTGTTGTGTGGATGGCATATGACAGAAGAGCTAACTCGACAGGCTAGGACTCCGCACCTACAGGCCAGTGAACACTCTTCCAATGATGAGGATGTATCCCAGACAGGGAGGAGGCTGGTTTGAGAAGCGATGCAAGGAGGCCGTTTATGTAAAAAAGGGAAAGACCATCTCTGAATCGAGGAGGGGACCTAAGGGTACATCTTTCACCATCATACAATGCTGCGATTGAAGCCATTCCCCAACTCTCTGTGAATGGTACTCATGACCATTGATCAGTGGTCAATGATCAGCCATCAGTGGTTGTTGATGATTAGTCAGGAGAATTGGCATATTAATGATCAAGGAACTGACCTCACAGCCCATTGTTCCTTCAGTGGGCTGGTTTCAGTCATTATGCAAATGTACTGTTTATAAGATTTGGGGAAACCTGCAGTCAGCTGAGACTGAAGAAGTCACTTGGATGAGTGACGAAACGTTTCTCCCACAAAACGCTACGTCCAGATGAACAGAATCAACCTTTTGGGATTTATTAACCCGGGTGATTGCACTTGGATCAAGACATATACTTGTTAACACAAAATATTTGTGCTACTTCTTTTAAGGGGGGGAATTATCCGATTCACAAGCTAAAAATGATCTGGGGATAAAGCTTATTTTAAAAGGGATAGAAAAAACAAACAAAAAACATGTTTTCAAATTGTTTGTGTATTAGTGTGAACACACATTTGTAAGTTCTCAACATTACAAATACAATGATGTATATACATCAAAATCTTAGTTTTCAATTGTGGATATACAGTGTTGGGGAGTAACGGAATACATGTACCGCCGTTACGTATTTAGAATACAAAATATGAGTAACTGTATTCCGTTACAGTTACCGTTTAAAAAGGTGGTATTCAGAATACAGTTACTTTGTTGAAATAAATGGATTACACGGCGGTACTTCCCTGTTTCATATTGTCGCGGGTCAGGACTGTTTGGGTTTGTTTGACAGCTACGTAATGTTGTTCCAGGCGGCAGCGTTAGGTTGCCATGGTTACAGGGTGACGCTCTCTCTCTGCGTGTTTCCTAGGTGAGAGAGCGCTTTGTTGTTGTTGTTGTTGTGCTAAGCTAAAAGGCAGAATGCTACAGGCATGGCCCTAAAGAATGTAGCATCATGGGCAGTGTAGTCCGTGCTGCAGCGAGAATGGACTGCCATACACGTTATGTGTCTGTGAGCGAGGGAGGGAGAGAAAGGAAAAGTCCGAGCTGTCACGGAGCAAAATCGGGAGCTGGAAGCATGTAAATATAATAATAACCACCGCAGCCAAGAAGAGTGCCTGACGAGCCCAGCTGTAAGTAAGCTATTAAGACTGAACTGTACACTGTGTTCGTATAAATAAGTTCCGTTGGAGCAGCCTTTCAACGCCTCTCTCTGTCTCTGGCAAGCAAAGTTGACCCAGACAACAAAATAAAGCTAGTTTTCGGCTACCAGCCCGACAGGGAACCCACCGTATTAGCCAGAGGTCCCTTTACTACGGTTCGGAGCCGCGGACCTTCAGTATCAGTAATAAATCACAGCAATAGTACATTCACGTAGTTGTAAACAGCACGATAATATATTAAGTAATCCAAAGTATTCAGAATACGTTACTCTCATTGAGTAACGTAACGGAATACGTTACAGAATACATTTTGGGGCATGTATTCAGTATTCTGTAATGGAATACATTTTAAAAGTAACCTTCCCAACACTGTGGATATAGCACACAACATGCTATCAATATATCACACTGATCAAAAATATAAACGCAACATTTTTGTTTTTGCTCCCATTTTTCATGAGCTGAACTTAAAGATCTGAAACTTTTTCTACAGACACAAAGGACCCGTTACTATCAAATACTGTTCACAAATCTGTCTAAATCTGTGTTAGTGAGAACTTCTCCTTTGCCGAGATAATCCTTCCCACCTCACAGGTGTGGCATGTCAAGGTGCTGATTACACAGCATGAATATTGCACAGGTGTGCCTTAGGCTACGTTCACACTGCAGGTCTTAATGCTCAATTCCGATTTTTTGATCAAATCCGATTTTTTTGTCTGCTTGTTCACACTACAAATAAAATGTGACAGCAAACGCGCTCTAGTGTGAACGCTCAAAGCGGCCCGCATGCTCAAAAGAAGACGTCACACACAACGCGCTCTGTTTAGACCCAGACCAAACAGTATTGTTTGACTGTTTCAGACTTTATGTTTCCCAATTTTGCTTTAAGTTATAAAGTTATTTTGTTATTTACATTTGGCCTAATAATGATCCTTATTGCTGTTTTAGAGAGGAGCGGTGCTTCAAAGGATAGTTGCAGATTTCTGACAGAATCTGCAGATTGTACAGTACAAATAAAATGTTCACGTTTCTCCAACGTTGTCTTCCCAACAGTTTCACTAACATCTACACTGGATGGCCAGGAAGCGTTCGCGATGTCTTCTCGGGCGCTTCTCCGGCGCTGATAATTGGCGTCTGTCTTGTGTCAGTGAAGTAAAAGACGGATTTCATGTGACATGACCGTTCAAACAGCAGTCGCTTTCTAAAACATCAGATATGTATCGGATTCAGTACCACATACGAAAGTGACCCAGATCGGATTTGAAAATATTGGATTTGTGTTGTTCACACTGTCATACCATGATCGGATATGGGTCGCATAGGGTCAAAAAAGTCGGATTTGATCCGCTTTCGCCTGCAGTGTGAACGTAGCCTTAGACTGCCCACAGTAAAAGGCCACTCTGAAATATGCAGTTTGATCACACAGCACAATGCTACAGTCAGTATCTGGTGTGGCCACCATTTGCCTCACACAGTGCAACACATCTCCATTCGAGGCAAATGGTGTGAAGTGGGCATAGAGCTGATCAGGTTGTTGATTGTGGGCTGTGGAATGTTGGTCCACTCTTCTTCAATACTTGTGCAAAGTTACTGAATATTGGCAGGAACTGGAAGACACTGTCATATACGCCAAGCCGAGCATCCCAAACATGCTCAATGGGTGACATGTCTGGTGAGTATGCTGGCAATGCAAGAACTGGGATGTTTTCAGCTTCCAAGGAATTGTGTACAGATCCTTGCAATATGGGGCCGTGCATTATCATGCTGTAACATGAGGTTATGGTCATGGATAAATGGCACAACAATGGTCCTCAGGATCTCAACACGGTATCTCTGTGCATTCAAAATGGCAACAACAAAATGCACTCGTGTTCATTGTCCATAACGCCACCGCCACCACGGGCCACTCAATCCACAATGTTGACGTCAGCAAACCGCTCACCTACACAACGCCACACAAGCTGTCTGCCATCTGCCCTAAACAGTAAAAACATCTATCAACGGAACACCTCTCCAACATGCCAGACGCCATCGAATGTGAGCATTTGCCCACTCAAGTTGGTTTCAGTGACGAACTGCAGTCAGGTCCAGACCCCGATGAGGATGACGAGGATGCAGATGAGCTTCCCTGAGACGGTTTCTGACAGTTTTTGCAGAAATTCTTTGGTTATGCAAACCGATTGTTGCTGCAGCTGTCCGGGTGGCTGGTCTCCACCTGGTCGACCTTCCTGGAGGTGAACATGCTGATGTGGAGGTCCTGGGCTGGTGTGGTTACATGTGGTCTGTGATTGTAAGGCCGGTTGGATGTACTGCCAAATTCTCTGAAACGCATTTGAAGATGGCTTATGGCAGAGAAATGAACATTCATTTCACAGGCAACAGTTCTGGTAGACATTCCTGCAGTCAGCATGCCAATTGCATGCTCCCTCAAAAGCTGCGACATCTGTAGCATTGTGCTGTGTGATCAAACTGCATATTTCAGAGTGGCCTTTTATTCTGGGCAGTCTAAGGCACACATGTTCAATATTCATGCTGTGTAATCAGCACCTTGACATGCCACACCTGTGAGGTGGGATGGATTATCTCGGCAAAGGAGAAGTTCTCACTAACACAGATTTAGACAGATTTGTGAACAGTATTTGGTAGTAACGGGTCCTTTGTGCCTGTAGAAAATGTTTCAGATCTTTAAGTTCAGCTCATGAAAAATGGGAGCAAAAACAAAAGTGTTGCGTTTATATTTTTGTTCAGTGTATATGCCATCACAGCATGATTCAGGTCGTAGTGGTAAAGGTAAGAGGAATGTATTTTTTTATACCACTTTGAGATGAACAGATTCATAGTATGGTAATCATTTTGTAAACTTGTGTCATGAAACTGCTGTTTGGGAAGAATTCAAATGCTTAAAAAAGGAAATATAAAATACCAGAAATAAAATGAAAATGGTTAAACATTAATCTGTGCAAACTTGCAAAGGAACGTTTTGCTGGGATAAGGGTGATTTTAGTACGCGTGCCTTGTCTTTCATACAAACATGAAAGACAAGGCACAAAAAATTTACATACTCTCCTGTATCAGAACAAGTAAAGGAGTATAGTATGTGATTGGCAAAGCTTGAAAGAAAATTACAGAAGGCATAAGTAAGTCTGCTTGCCAGTTGGAGAGTACCTGTAAATAGTGTTCTTCATTTAATTTCATACTAATTTAGACGTGGATTCTTTTGAGAGCCATGAGTTTAAGTCATATTTGGAGCTTCATTGGTGAGTCAAATTACTGAATTCATCTAACAAAAATGATTTGCCATTTTTTTACATTCAAAATCAGTCATATCCAACAGCTGTAAAGAAAAAAAAAAACAGTGCAAGATTTCCTTTTAACTACTTGGATCATTTCTTTAGAATACCTCTTGAAGACAGAGGTGGTGAGAGCAGCTCCTGTGAGCAGTAAAGACCATGCTTTAAATCAAGCCTTTTCCACATATTCAATGTAGTTCAAGAAAAAAATTAAAATGGATACTACTTAATGTTCACATCACTAATGTCTATGTAATTTCTGAGAAAATAAAACTCTTTCACAGATTTCAGATTCACAGATTTTTTCCTTAGAACCTAACTAATAATTTTTTGCAGAAACCACAGATATACAGTCCAATTTTTTATAACTCTTTTAGTGGCAATATATAACTTTGTGTTATGTGTTTTTAATGCTAAATTATTAATAACAACAATGTTTCTAAATAAATTTTATTTATTTATTTTTTTAATTTTTTATTTTTCCATTGACATTCAGAAACAGACATTCACAGCATTTACATTACATGAGAATACTTCTTGCATTTGTTGTCTGCCCTTGTTGCCAAAATAGTATTTTAATTTATATCCAGGTTATAAGAAGAGAGAAAAACTTACAGCCATAGCAACAATTGAAACAAACAGGCAAAAAAGAAAAGAAAACAAAAGAACAAAAAAAAAAACAAACAAAAAAGACAAAACAAAACAAAAAAAAAAAACTATGTACTGATAGGGAGTGATCTTACTCTTGCATACTCTCATACATCATAACTACTAGTTTGTGAAAATAAAATCTGGCCTATGAGGCGTGACATATTTGACCCAGTTTTCCCAATATGATGTAAATTTATCCAATTTGTGATTAACAAAAGCTGTTATCTTTTCCATTTTATAGATGTCCATTGTGATGTCCATCCATATATTTATAGTTGGGCTCTCCGGTGATAACCATTTTCTGGTAATACCCTTTTTACCGGCCATCAGCAAAATATTTACTAAATGTTTATCACTTTTCGGCCATTCCTGAGGTACATGTCCAAAAAACATAGTCTTACTCTCAAAGGGTATTTCACATTTGAAGATATACTGTAGAGCGTTGTGTATTTCTCTCCAATAGTCCCTCAAAACAGAGCAATCCCAGAAAATATGGTAGTGGTTTGCACTTTGGTTTCCACAGTTTCTCCAGCAGACAGGGGAGTTATTATCATAGTGAGACTTCTGGGAGGGTGTTATAAAGTACCTAATTAGGCTCTTCCAGCCGAATTCCCTCCATTTTTGGGAGCTTGTACACATCCATTGATACCTCCATATTGCTGTCCATTCTTCCTCAGATATACTTATCGCTCCTTCCTTCTCCCATTTTATTTTAATATATGAAGTTGAATGTGATGTCAAGTCCAAAAGACCCTTATACAGACATGAACCAATTCTATCAATAGTTTCTGAATTATAGCTTTTTATAAACAAATTGATCAAACGTGTGCCTGTCTTTGTCGCATTTTTCGTCTTCGTATCAACATAATGCCGTAGCTGCAAATATCGGTAGAAATCTTGTTTTTCTAATAAATATGTCCTTTTAAGCGTTTCAAAACTGAGCAATTTTCCATCTTTCATTATACTACATAGGTCTGTTATACCCTTAGCTATCCAATCCTTGAATCTAGAGTCCAATTTATTAGGTATGAACTCTGAGTCATAAGCACACCATTTAAGAGCTATAATGTTGGCTTCTAGTTTATGTTCCTTTATAACAGTTTTCCATGTTTTAAGGGTCCGTTTCACCCATGGGTTATCCATGTTATTTATGTAAGTTTGTAAATTATTATCAGCTAGAATTGCCTGGATGGGAATGGGCAGCATTTTTTCCTCAAGGTTTTTCCATTGGGCAGTGTATGACGGGTTACACCAGCATATCACTGCTCTCATCTGCACTGCAAAATAGTAATATCTGAAATAAGGCAAGCCCCATCCTCCCTTTTGCTTAGCCAGCTGTAAAGTTTTGAGGCGAACCCTTGGTCTTTTACCTTGCCATATATACCTAGATAACATTTTGTCCCACTCGTTAAACTGATTTTGGTTAATCTCTATTGGTAGGGTTTGAAATAAATATAAGAATCTTGGCAATATATTCATTTTAATAGAGTCAATTCTTGAGCTAAGGTTAAAGAAAGGAATTAAATTCCATCTTGCTATGTCGTCCTTTATTTTTTTATGTATCGGTAAATAATTCTGTTCAAATAATTTTGTAAGATCTTTTGATAGGTTGATGCCTAGGTATTTAAACGACTCTGTTTGCCATGCCAAGGGGTAACTACTTCTTATTTCGTCTGATGGGCTATAATTATATGAGAGTAGCTGGGTTTTCTAAATAAATTTTAAATTTTAATTATATATAACTTATCCTTTATTTAAAAAATATTAATGTGAAGTCAACTAAATTTCCATATAAAATACAATATACATTTTTTTGTACAGTGAATCGCTACCTTATCATGGTGCAGCGATCTGCGTGTCCCAGGGATTCCAGCAGCTATGTTGTCAGGAGGTTGTTGCTGCCTGGTAGGGTTTACCATGGCAAATTTGTCCTGGGTGAGGGGCTACACAAAGAGCAATTCAAAAGACCCTCATGTGTACACAACAGGCAAGGGTGGAGACCCTGGCAGACCTATCTCTAGCTACCAAAGCTGGCGACTGGGACATGGAACATCACCTCTCTGGTGAGGTAGGAGCCTGGCTAGTGTGTGAGGTTGAGAGGTAATGGCTAGATATAATCCAGCTCACCTCAACACATGGCTTGAGCTCTGGAACCAGTCTACTGCAGAGGGGCTGGAGTCTGCCCTAGTCTGGAGTTGCCCTTGGTGAGAGGCGGTAGGCTGGGATGGGTATCTTGGTATCCCTCCGGCTTGCTATCTGTACACTGGAGTTTTTCCCAGTAAACAAGAGGCTTTGTTCTCTGTGCCTTCAGGTCAGAGAATGAGTCCTGACGTCTGCATGTTTGTATCGAACGGTAGTTCAGAGTAGTAGAGAGTCCATGGGTGGGGTGTTTGCCCCCTCAAGAATATTTGAGAGGGCAAAGTGTGGGAGTTTGCCCAACCAGTCTACATGTGTTTTGTGGACTTGGAGAAGTAATTTAACCCTTGGAGTGTTAATGCGAACAGAAACTTTTGTGCTAGTGCAAGCAGCTATTAAATCTGACACTCTGAGATTTGGACTAATAATTTAATCTATTTATTTATGTATTTATTTGCCATTAAGGTCAACTTCTTTAAGGTCAAGGTCAAGGTCAAATTTATTTATATAGCACATTTCCAGACAGACGATGCTGCACAAAGTGCTTAACAATATAAAAATGCCATTAAAAAGAGACAATGTAAAACAATAATAACAATATAAAACAATGATAGGACAATAAAAAAATTAAAACAATAACTAAGACTATTAAAATAAGACCAAAATGCTTGGGTCATAGTGTGTTAAAAGCCAGGGCATAAAAATGTGTCTTTAGTAGTGATTTAAATTGATCAAGTGTTTGTGCAGAACTAATATAAATTTAGGGGGAGACTATTCCAAAGTCTGGGACCTGCCACAGAGAAGGCTCTATCGCCACGAGATTTGAGACTAATCTGTGGAATGGATAGCATTAATTTTGTGCTAGAGCTCATGGTTTTTCCTGGAGCATAAACAGAAAGGAGCTCAGACAGGTAAGAAGGGGCTCGGGTGTTAAGCGACTTAAAAACAAAAAGTAAAAGTTTAAATTGGATCCTGTAGGAGACAGGAAGCCAGTGTAGAGAAGCTAAAACTGGGGTTACAGTGGCTTGCAAAAGTATTCGGCCCCCTTAAACTTTCCCACATTTTGTCACTTTACAGCCACAAACATGAACCAATTTTATTGGAATTCCACATGAAAGACCAATACAAAGTGGTGTACACGTGAGAAGTGGAACAAAATTCATACATGATTCCAAACATTTTTTACAAATAAATAACTGAAAAGTGAGGTGTGCATAATTATTCAGCCCCCTGAGTCAATACTTTGTAGAACCACCTTTTGCTGCAATTACAGCTGCCAGTCTTTTAGGGCATGTCTCTACCAGCTTTGCACATCTAGAGACTGAAATCTTTGCCCATTCTTCTTTGCAAAACAGCTCCAGCTCAGTCAGATTAGATGGACAGCGTTTGTGAACAGCAGTTTTCAGATCTTGCCACAGATTCTCGATTGGATTTAGATCTGGACTTTGACCGGGTCATTCTAACACATGGATATGTTTTGTTTTAAACCATTCCATTGTTGCCCTGGCTTTATGTTTAGGGTCATTGTCCTGCTGGAAGGTGAACCTCCGCCCCAGTCTCAAGTCTTTTGCAGACTCCAAGAGGTTTTCTTCCAAGATTGCCCTGTATTTGGCTCCATCCATCTTCCCATCAACTCTGACCAGCTTCCCTGTCCCTGCTGAAGAGAAGCACCCCCAGAGCATGATGCTGCCACCACCACATTTGACAGTGGGGATGGTGTGTTCAGAGTGATGTGCAATGTTAGCTTTCCGCCACACATAGCGTTTTGCATTTTGGCCAAAAAGTTCCATTTTGGTCTCATCTGACCAGAGCACCTTCTTCCACATGTTTGCTGTGTTCCCCACAAGGCTTGTGGCAAACTGCAAACGGGACTTCTTATGGTTTTCTTTTAACAATGGCTTTCTTCTTGCCACTCTTCCATAAAGGCCAACTTTGTGCATTGCACGACTAATAGTTGTCCTATGGACAGATTCCCCCACCTGAGCTGTAGATCTCTGCAGCTCGTCCAGAGTCACCATGGGCCTCTTGGCTGCATTTCTGATCAGCGCTCTCCTTGTTTGGCCTTTGAGTTTAGGTGGACGGCCTTGTCTTGGTAGGTTTACAGTTGTGCCATACTCCTTCCATTTCTGAATGATCGCTTGAACAGTGCTCTGTGGGATGTTCAAGGCTTGGGAAATCTTTTTGTAGTCTAAGCCTGCTTTAAATTTCTCAATAACTTTATCCCTGACCTGTCTGGTGTGTTCTTTGGACTTCATGGTGTTGTTGCTCCCAATATTCTCTTAGACAACCTCTGAGGCCGTCACAGAGCAGCTGTATTTGTACTGACATTAGGTTACACACAGGTGCACTCGATTTAGTCATTAACACTCATCAGGCAATGTCTATGGGCAACTGACTGCACTCAGACCAAAGGGGGCTGAATAATTACGCACACCCCACTTTTCAGTTATTTATTTGTAAAAAATGTTTGGAATCATGTATGATTTTCATTCCACTTCTCAAGTGTACACAACTTTGTATTAGTCTTTAACACAGAATTCCAATAAAATTGATTCATGTTTGTGGCTGTAATGTGTAATGTGTAAGTTCAAGGGGGCCGAATACTTTTGCAAGCCACTGTATGTGCTCTCTCCGTTTGGTACCAGTTAGCAGGCAAGCAGCTGCATTTTGGACCATCTGAAGACAATGAATGGAGGGCTGGTCAAGACCAACATACAATGAATTGCAGTAGTCCAACCTGCAAGTAAGGAAGAGGTGAATAACACGTTCAAAGACGTTAGCCGGGAGGTATGGCTTTACCTTGGCTAGCTGTCTTAACTGAAAGAAGCAGGACTGGATTACTGCACTCACCTGCTTATTCAATTTAAAAGAACCGTCAAGGTAGGCACCGAGGGTTTTTACATGTGTTTTACAATAGGAGGAAAAGGGGCCCAGAGTGCTATCGATGTGATTATTGACAAAGTTGCCGAAAATGACAACTTCAGTTTTATTTTCAGTTAGCTTTAGAAAGTTTAATGACATCCACTGTTTGATGTCGTCAAGGCAGCGTAATAAGAGCTGGGGACAGTCTGACCCTGCTTTTAAAGGCAGATAAATCTGCAAATCATCAGCGAAACAGTGGAATGAAATGTTGTACCGCAAGAAGATGGAACCCAATTGCAACAAATACAGTGCGAACAGGGCAGGACGCAAGGTAGGTACACCGTATTTAAGAGGGGCTATTTTGGAGCTATGGGGGCCCATATTAACGTAAAAAGACCTTCCTCACAAGTAGGACCGAAACCACTATAGGGCAGATCCCTTTAGGGCAGCATGAAATTCTAGCCGTGATAACAGGATGTCATGGTCAACCGTGTCAAAAGCTGCTGTCAGGTCCAACAATAAAAGGGCAGCGGGGCTGCTAGAGTTAAAAGAATATCATTAAAAATCATTAAAAGTGCTGTCTCAGTGCTATGTAATGATTAAAAACCAGATTGACATTTTTCAGAAATCATGTTAAAATCAAGGTGGGCCTGCAACTGCAAGTAGACCATTTTCTCCAAAACTTTAGACAGAAAAGGAAGCTTTGAGATTGGCCTGTAATTGGACAGAACAGTTGGGTCCAGGTTATGTTTTTTAAGAAGAGGCTGAACTATAGCTTGTTTAAAGCATGATAGACACAGCCTGTAGCAAGGGACGTATTAATTAATCTCAGGATAAAAGGCCCAACAGTATTAAAAGTGTTTTTAAGCAAACTTGGGGGGAGACAATCAGAGGGGCAGTGTGATGATCTTAGGTTACAAACTACCGCAGTCAAGTCATTCAGGGAGACAGGATCAAACTGTTCTAAGACAGCTGAGCACATAGGAGAAAGACTAGGATCTGAGGCAGCAGTTGACAAGACACGGGCCCTAATGGATAGAACCTTGTTGTTAAAAAATACTAAAAAATCATCACAAATACTTGGTGAACAAATGACTCCGGCATAATCACGTGAACTAAGAAAATGATTAAGGACATTAAAATGTACCTGCGGCCTGTGACTGTTTACTGACACTAAGTTTGAGACAAACTGTGTCTTTGCAGTTTTTACAGCTTCTTGGTAACGTGCAATCTGTCCTTTTTCCATCTCCTTTTGGCGTGCACAGTCCTAAACGGAGCAATCAAGTCCAAAATATCAGTGCAGGTAGAATGAAGAATGTCCGAACGGTCCTTGACACTTTTACAGTTGGAGTTCATTGTTCCAGAGTCCATAAAGGCAGCAGAAAAAGCGGGCACTGTTAGAGCATTAAGCGCTCGCTTTTTGTACGCTGGGGAGCACGGCTTATCTACCGAGCAGGGCAGTGTTAGAGTGAACAACACAGGAAAATGATTGGAGATGCGCAACTCATTTCCGTGATGCACAAATCCAGCCCGTGGGAAAGCACCAAGTCTAGTGTGTGACATTTTTCATGCGTGGGACCGGTAACCCACTGGGTCAAGTTAAAAGAGTCAATAATATTTAAAAAGTCCTTGACCAGAAGTTTAGAATCACAGCAGACATGGATGTTAAAATCACCAAGGTTTAAAAAACTGTTGAATTTAAGAACAATTCCAGCCATAAAATCTGAAAACTCTTTGATAAAATCCTTATTAAACTTGGGAGGACGGTATATAAGGGCACACAGCAAAGGCGCAGCAGAGCTCAGGTGTAACTCAAACAGCTGGAGTTCAAAACTAGAAAATGAATCGTGCTGTAGTTTTTGATGGCAATGAAATCATGTGTTGAACAGGGTGGCTAAGCCTCCCCCCCACCAGAGGTCTGAGGGAGGCTGAAGAATGAGCAATCAGAAGGAACCAGTTCCGAAAAAGCTGCAGACTCACCGGGTTGAAGCCATGTTTCTGTCAGAAACAGAAAGTCCAGCTGTTGTGACTTTAGGAAGTCGTTTAATACAAAACGTCTTGTTTGCTAAAGATCGTAAATTTAGTAGAGCCATTTGAAGGGTGTAGATCCTAACATCTGATGCTCCAGCTCGGTTAAGCATGCAAAGATTTCTGTGGTCCACACCGCATCCACGGGTACGAGGCTGAGGCCGCTTAGGGAAATAAAATGCTCAGTGCGGGGGATCAAGTGTTGTGGGAGCTCTAGGGACAACAGGCAGGATCCATCTAAAGATGAACTCTGCTGGTCCAGTAGTTCCACGGGAAGCACGGAGAAGAGCTCTGACTTTGATGAGTGTACCACCCCACTTTCATCGTTTCCTCGGGCGCTTCTTCCAGGAAGTGGTGTAGGAGTGTCGGCACGGATAGGCCGGAATACGGGGCTCAAAAAGTGGTGGAGGAGGGAGGCCCATAATCATCTCCTGTCGCCGTTTGTTTAAGAGCCAGATCATACGATGCTTTGATTTCTAAAAGTGGGGCGATCAAGGCTCAAGAGTTGGCAGTTTGTCTTGTAATCGGAAGGTTGCTGGTTTGAGCTCCGGCTCCGACAGTCTCGGTGGTTGTGTTCTTGGGAGTAGTAATATACCTACAGCTTTTTTGCCCCCCCCCTTTTATCTTATCTTATCATGTCAGAGGCCAACTGAAACTGTGTCCAACTGAACCTCCAAAGGTTTTTCCTTTAGCTTACACCCCCACACCTTTATCTCTACAGGCAGACAATTACACCTCCTACCTGTACCTCTATAGTTTCCACCTTTCTTCTTTACATCCTACCCTTTTTATCTTATCTTATCATGTCAGAGGTCAACTGAAACAAGCCCCTCCTATATAAAAACACCCTAATCAGACACCCTAACCCTTTACATCGACCCTTGAGAGCATAACACTTCGTTCATCAGCACGGGCAGCAAACCTAACAGCGTTCTTGTTAACATGGACAACATATATGGTAAGTAAAACAAGACTATTAATGGATTCTTAAATTTATACATCAGTATATCATAAAATATTCAAACTGTTTTCTAAACAAAAGCCTGATTTTTAGGAACTCAGCACAACGGGACACCCCACGTTCCACTTACACAAGGTTTGTGTTTCTTCTTCTTTTTTAAAAACAGTCATCATCTCACACAAAACAGTTTGTGCCTCATTGTTTTAGAAGCAATCTTACCTGTTTCACACATAGTAACATTAAAATGTGTATTTCTCTTTCTTTCTACAGGATCACAAAGCTATATTGGGCAAACGACACCTCTAAAAAACACAAGGCAAATACAGTGTTACACATGTTTTAAATATGTGTGTGTGTTTTGTTTAAATCTTGTATTAACTGTGCTTACCCCCCCGGGTACAGGTTCAATAAGTTGTCCAGAAAAACCTACAGAAGCGGGGGCAATAAGACCAAGCCTTACGTTAGGTATGTATACAAGTCTCTATACATGACACTCAATTTAAAGGAAAAAAAAGGTTTTAAATATTTACAAATGTTCTAATACACCAGGCCCGAGACAGAGTACGCAGCGTGTCAAGAACCGGGGCCATCCGGAATAACGCAGAACAAAGTGTGAGTATAAGCATAAATAAATCAAAAGAGCCAAACACATCCTGCTTTTGAAATGATACACCGTGTGTATATATATATATATATATATATATACATATATATATATTTATAATGTTTCTAACACCCGTCTATCTCCACAGCGATCATACAACCCCTTATCACTATGCGCCCCATGAAGACCCCTTGATGTTTTTGGAATATTTACGCGATATTGAACTCCCAGAACAATAACAAGAAAAACCACAACCTTTGGGCAACATGGGAGACTCGGAAGAATTCTTCACCACCGGACCACACATACCAGCGAGTGAGTGTCTGCCTAGTGATTTCAGCGATGTTTTCGAGTACAGTCTATCAGATTTCAATATAAATGACATACCCACCACGCCAGAATGTCTCAGAAACAACAACAGTGATTCAGACATAGGTTTTGAAGAAGGTTGCATAACAGACTCACAAATATCACAGGCATATGACGCATACTTAAATGCTGCAAACCCCTCTACTTTTGAACAGAGCCATTATGCTTCAAAAAATGATATATTATCTTTGATTGATGCTAAACTTAGTCAACATCAACTGACGCACCACCACACAGCCCCTCAAACAATGGAAATTCCTTAAGTGTTAACCATTCACAAACAGGTGCTGCAGCAGTCGGGCCCATTGTTCAGTCTGGGTCTGGCAGTCACAGCCAGCTTAACATCAGAGAATGACACTGTCTGTGTGTCGCATAGACGTACTTGAGCATGTAACTGTTTAGCAGTGGCATGCTTTTCATGCTCAGGGGCTGTTGGGTTTAATGAATGTGCTATGCACAGGGAGAAGCACAAATTGTTGTGTGTATTGTTTGGTGTGTACAAATGTGACAGGGGATTTCTTTAAATTACCTTGCCATTCTTCAGCTGAGACATCTGAGTTAGAAAACACAAACACTGCAGAAGTTTTTTCACTCGCGAGGGCAGTCATGGAACGCAAGGTCTGCGTCTCATCACTGTCTGCATTCTTTATTTATATACAGTTCTGTGTCTTTGTCTGTGTGTGTGTGTGTGTGTGTGTGTGTGTGTGTGTGTGTGTGTACAAAGATAACAGAGTTATTCTCAGAACTCTGAGCTGAGGTTCCCCTTTTCTAAGTCTGTATGCTCCAGAACAAAAAGAGGAAGCTGTAAGTTGTTTATCACAAAAGAGTTCATGTCAAAAGTTATTAGGTGAAAAGTCACGTAGACATGTGGTTTGCTTAGTGATCAATAAAAGAATACATTTCATGTTAGCTGATCACAAAATACACGATTTTCCTTTGACATTCCCTCCTGTTGATCACTGTTAAAAGATTATTGAACATATATGTGATCAGCTCCATGAAATGTATTCCTTAATTCATTATTAAGCACATGTCTACGTGACTTTTCACCTAGTAACTTGTGTGATGAACTTGTGCAGCTACTAACCGCTTCCTGTTTTAAAGAACATTTAGATGTAGAGAAGTGAAACCTCAGCTCTTTTACAAGAACATACAGATGTAGAAAAGGGGAAAAAACCTGCTGCTCTGAGTGACGTTGTTACCTTTGTACACACACACACACACACACACACACACACAGAAACATCTTGTATAAATAAAGGACGCAGACAGTCATGAGACGCAGATTCGTACGTTCCATGCCTGCCCCTCGCGAGTGAAAAACTTCTGCAGTGTTGTGTTTTCTGACTCAGATGTCTCAGCTGAAGAACGGCAGGGTGATTTAAAGAAATCCCCTGACATTTAAAATGGTCCTTCGAGCCTAGCGATGGAAACAACAGACACGTTTCTGTGACTCCAATAAGGCCTGATTGCTGCATCCTGACGTCGTGGGAAAGCCAGAACCGAAGTCTGTCAACAGCCCTCTCCAGGTAGAGGCGAAAGCCCTGGGCGTAAATTTGCATCCAGGCCGGTCCTGGTCCACGACGCTGGGATCCAGAAGACCTGAACGACCAGCAAAAGACGACTGAGGGTGAGAAAACACTGTTGGTTTTAACCCGCCGGAAGGGTTTGAAGAAATAAACGCGTGAAATAAGGTTTACGTTCGCCACAAGGAACTGTGTTTAGAGTGGTTTTAGAAGTGACCGTGAAACACTTCGTGACAAATTAGCGCACAAATGTCTATCTGTGTGTATGTATATGTGTTTTGTGTATGTCTTTGGGGGTAAGTTGATTTTACAGCACACTACGCTGCTGAACTACTTCCATTGTTTTTTGTTTTTATTGTTTTCTTTGCTGAGGCTCACGTACTGGCGACAAAAGGGAAAGGTTGAGTTCTGCCTCATAAAACTGACACCGCTCCATGCGCAGAGTAGAAGGGCGTGTCAGCCACCACCCTGAAGTCTAGTGTGCCAGTGACGGCCCAGCAAAATCTTTGAGAATGGAGAATAAACAAGCAAAATTAACACCTGATGAGAAATGTTCAGAAAAACAACAAACCAGAGCAGGACTAATCCAAAAGAAAGACAGAGGAATGCATAGTGGAATAAACAAAAGGTTAAATTAAATTAGAGCTTATGTATTCAAACTAATAATAGGAAGGATAACAACCTGTAAATTGGTACTAACAAATGAAACAAAATTGGGTAGATAACCATGCCCAGAATGAATAGAATGAATGAAAGCAGATAATTCACACGAAAACATATTAAATAAAATAGAGAGATGCATAAGGTATATTAAGGCTGTGTCATATTTCAGCCAAGGAAAAGGTAAATGTGTCCAGCTTGGGAGGGGGTGAAACTGCAGATCACCCCCAGCCCCGGATGGATACATAATAAAATATAAAATAATAAACTATTGTATATTAAGTAGTATATTGTAATATACTAATAAATATTGTAACATACTATTGCTGTTATTAAAAAAAAAGGAAAAACAAAACAATAATAACATTAATAATGACATACTATTAATAAGAAGAGGCACCTCAGTCAGTTATGATGTGAGGTGGATAATTGTTAAAAGTAGTCTGATTCAAGCTTAAGGTTTGCTCAAATTCAGTATAATGATATATGAGATAAAGAAAATAAGGAAAATAACTAAACTAATCAGGTGCATAGAGACATTTGACCTGACTGAAAACCTGTCATCCTAGACGAGACATTGTTGAGATATAGAGCACTCCTATATTAACAACTACTAAGCCAAACCCTGTATACAACAGCTAAAGCTACAGGTTTGAGAAGCTGTCAGGCCTGAGAGTGATTGTAAATAAAAGACGTCTGTGTAATATAAAATAAGAGATCTTTGTGTGAAAGGAGTCTCTGTGTCAGCAGTGCACTGCCTGTTGACTTCTATTTTTAGATGGCGTGTGTGTGAATGCAAATCAGGAGCGGTGACGCACATGGAGATTGTTGCTTTTGGTTTAGAGTGTTATTGAGCTTTATAACTATTGTTTGCAAATGTTGCTAAATGCCTGTGAGTGAGATGCTGGTTTTGCTCACTACAATTGTATAAATAGAGTTTGAATTCATTACTGTGGATGTATAGTAATTGACCACTATATATCTTTCAGTAGTAACCTCTCTTGAGCAATAAATGCTGGTGTGTTTTAGTTTTTTCTCGAGTTTATGTGTGTGCTGTGAGAAGCTGTGAGAATAATTAGAGGTTTCAGTTGTTTTTCTTTGACTTGCTCTTTCTGATTATGAAAAGCATGTCTAAAATACTCGTATGAAAGCATATTTTGAGTGATTTTAACTGTGTGAATGCTGTAAGTATTTGATTTGAGTGACTCTGTGTGATTTGTACTAAATAATAAATAAGTAATGATAAGACTAGGGAGGTTCGTAGTAGGGTGAGTGAAAAAGTGCAGTGTGTGTGATGATTCCTGATGT
The DNA here is from genome assembly GCF_001858045.2 of Oreochromis niloticus. Lineage (NCBI taxonomy): Eukaryota > Metazoa > Chordata > Actinopteri > Cichliformes > Cichlidae > Oreochromis > Oreochromis niloticus. The sequence goes on from NC_031967.2 coordinate 27,883,332, forward strand.
TTGAAAGAGCTCTATTCAAAAGTGTGTGCGTGACATAAAGGTGTATTGTTTTAGATCAAGATTTAGTAGAAATAAAGAGGGTGTGGAGACTATAAATACAAAGAAAAAAACAAAGAGTTCGATTAGTCTGCAGAAACAGGAAATGTGTGCCTGTGGTGTGTCTGTGACAGGAAATCGTGTGAGTAACAGGAACTACATGCCCATAAAAGGAGCCGACTGTGTCAAGACAGCTCACAGAGAGAAACAGACGAGTTAAACTCTAAGAAGATGAAGCGAATGAATGTTTTAAGAAAAGTAATGAAAATTATATTAATTGTATGCTTTAGTGTGTCAATACAGGTGGATTTCTCTCAACCTGGAACCTTGAATACAGCGGCAAAAGCATAGATTAATTGGGAAAATAAGCCACTTTTTGGCTAAAATTTTATAGCTTGACCTCCCACTTTGTCCTCGACCCTGAGAAGAAGCTCAAAGGACAGTTAATCTCATGATGAAGACCGACAGAACATCGTGGACTTAAAGAATTAACAGCAGGCAAAAGACAGTGCAAATAAAAAATAAGACTGACTGACGACTCCAGAAGCAGAATGAAAGAAACCACGTGATAAAACATGCACGGGGAAACTGCAGGCTGGTAAAGAACAGTGTGAGATGACTGTTCGAAGGCACTGAATGTGATATTTTGCCGGGCTGGAACCTAACTTAAAAGAAGAATACTGAAAGATCAAAACAGAGAAGAAACAGACTGTGTTTGTTGGAGCTTTGAAGGCCACACAAGGACACTGTGCAAAAGGGACAAGGACCGGTGGGAGGTGAAGCAGGACAAGTTCGAGTGTGAGAATACAGGAGATAATTGGATTGAAATTGAAGGGTGAACTCATGATTGTTTAGAGATGTCCACCACGTCACAAACAAAAAGAAGGTAAAAATAATGACAGAAATAACTGACAACTATATTAGTGAATAGACAACACACACACAGATTGTTATATGTGAAATTATTTTTGGAAAGAGTCAGAAGTGAGATAGTCTGAATTTAGAACTCAGTGATAAGATGCATGAATTAAACCTTATTGTAACAAACACTTGCAATGAAGAAAGCAGCTTACACTCAATTAACATGAGCGCAAGGAACACGCTTACATTTATACACTTGTACACATGACATAATGGGTATTTCTGACCAGAGAGAGAGAAACGGGTCGTTTAAGCACCAAATAATAATGAAAATGTCTCAGTTGTGTTATTTTTAGGCGCAAAGCAGACCTGGACCAATTTTCCACATGCAGCTGTCTGTGAGCTCAGTTTTTTTCCTCACACTTCTGCTTTGTTTCTGGCAGCAGTTTTTCTTTTTGTGTCCTGACTCATGTGTGTAAAGCCTTGATGCCATAGGTAATTTGTTTTTGTTTAAGTTTGTTTGTTTTGTTGCCTTGAAAAACAAATTTGTGATCATACTTGTGGATCACAATGACACATAATGATTAGGCATATGATTTACTAATGTCTAGTTTTAGAGCTGTGAGCTATGAGCTGTAAGCAATGCAAAGTTTTTTTCCTAACTTAAAAGTTTGAAATATGTAAGATGTGTGAGTTCTTTGAAAAAAATAGAAATGACCTAAATGCCTTAAGTAAAAATGTAGTGTTCTCAGGTGGTAACTGGCATCTCACTACTGGCAACGGCTCTGCTCATCACACTATCCACCCAGGAAGAAGGAAGAATTCATACTCTGGACAACAGGACAAAAGGTACTCAACTCACTCTTCCTGTGGGCAGGAGTTGGAAAAACGAGCTCTCAGAAGTGAGATACTGGACTATAGATTCGGCTTGTTTCTCAAAGCATCCTGGAAGGTCAACGAGGGACAAAACCAAGAAATAGACGCTCTCAGAATTGCTGTAATGCAACATCGTGTAGCACTGCACATGATCCTGGCTGAGAAAGGAGGATTGTGTGTCTTATTCAACACCACATGCTGCACTTACATACCAGATAATGTACATTCTTCAGACATGACTTCAGATTTTAAAGAGACTGTTGATTGTCGTTGGACTTTTCCTGATTTTATTTTGTTTTCTTTATTTGAGTTATTCCTTGTTTAAAAGCTGTAATTTCACAGATGATAAGTTTGTCACTCACAGCATATGCAGATGCATCACAAACTGATGAAGATCATGAAGACTTCTTTTCCTATTTGTTAGATAAAGATGAAGTGTAACTAATGATGTGGTAACTGAGAATTTGAAAGACAAGTAGTTACCTATTATACTGTACATTTCATTTCTCTGATAAACAGGGCGGAATGTTAAAAGATTATTGAACATATATGTGATCAGCTCCATGAAATGTATTCCTTAATTCATTATTAAGCACATGTCTACGTGACTTTTCACCTAGTAACTTGTGTGATGAACTTGTGCAGCTACTAACCGCTTCCTGTTTTAAAGAACATTTAGATGTAGAGAAGTGAAACCTCAGCTCTTTTACAAGAACATACAGATGTAGAAAAGGGGAAAAAACCCGCTGCTCTGAGTGACGTTGTTACCTTTGTACACACACACACACACACACACACACACAGAAGCATCTTGTATAAATAAAGGACGCAGACAGTCATGACACGCAGATTCGTGCGTTCCATGACTGCCCCTCGCGAGTGAAAAACTTCTGCAGTGTGTTTTCTGACTCAGATGTCTCAGCTGAAGAACGGCAGGGTGATTTAAAGAAATCCCCTGTCAATCACGAAATGAAATGTACAATTCATCAGTGAGTAACTACTTATCTTTCACATTTTCAGTTACTACATCATTAGTTGCACTTCATCTTCATGAAATAAATAAGAAAAGAAGTATTCATGATCTTCATCAGTTTGTGATGCATCTGCGTATGCTGTAAATGACAAACTTATCATCTGTGAAATTACAGCTTTTAAACAAGGAATAACTCAAATAAAGAAAACAAAATAAAACCAGGAAAAGTCCAACGACAATCAACAGTCTCTATAGCATCTGAAGTCATGTTTAAAGAATGTACATTATCTGGTATGTAGGTGCAGCATGTGGTGTTGAATAAGACACACAATCCTCCTTTCTCAGCCAGGATCATGTGCAGTGCTACACGATGTTGCATTACAGCAATTCTGAGAGCGTCTATTTCTTGGATTTGTCCCTCGTTGACCTTCCAGGATGCTTTGAGAAACAAGCCGAATCTATAGCCCAGTATCTCACTTCTGAGAGCACGTTTTCCCAACTCCTGCCCACAGGAAAAGTGAGTTGAGTACCTTTTGTCCTGTTGTCCAGAGTTTGAATTCTTCAGGTACGTCGGTTCCCCAGATTGAGTCATGGTCTGACTGTTGAAGTTGAGCGTTTCTTCCTGGATGAGGATGATGATGTTGTTGTTGTTGTTGTTGTTGTGCACTTTACAAAAGTCATTATCAAGGTGTGATCGGAGATCAGAATTAGTGCACTTGTTCCAGGGTGTTTCCCATATATGGTTGTGTTAATATGCTTGACATGTGCGAGCAGACGTAACAGTCTTTCTCTGTGGTTCTGTTAAACACATATCTGTATCAGGCATTTTTCATCCAAGGATGGATGTGATCTTGTGTCATGTCCATTAGGTGGAGGTTGTCGTACGTCCATCTTCTCTGTCTGCCACGTAGCTCAGCTGCTGTTGGCATCAGCTAGGGTCCTGTAAGGGTGTGCTTTTGTAGTCAAGGTAACCAGTAGGGTTCCCCTTCCCATTGTTGCACATAGGTCCATCACACCTGCACCTGGCTGCCCTAAAGTTGATCGGATGGAGATTAGAGTGCGGGCTTACCCGACGGGGGCCCAATCGCGCTGCCCCCCCTCACCCCCGAAGCAACCAAGCGTAGGTGAGGCTTTCCTAATGTGCTTACTCCTTGGTGTCGGGGCTTCCCGGGACCTCAACCTTTTTGCAGTGGCTCTGATATATCCAGGAGGGTCTCTCTGCAATTTTACAGGCTGTGGGTGTTGTCAGTAACACTTGGTATTGGCCCTCCCAGCGGGGCAAGCTCCAATTTTTCCTCTGGAGCACACGTAACAGGACCCAGTCGCCTGGTTTCAACCTACAAGAGACTGGAGAAGATTCATACGGCAGTTTATTGTTCAAAACAATATCCTTATTTTCTCGTAGTTTTGCCATCCATTCTGCCAGAGTTGTTTCTCTGACGGATTTTTCTAAAGGTTCACTTGTCACTGGCACTGGAAAAGGTTTCCCATGAACAACCTCAAATGGTGTAAGTTTTTGGGAGCCTTGTGTTAATCTCATCCACATTTTTACTAGGCCTATGCATTCAGGCCATGGTCTTCCTGTTTCTTCCATGCATTTTCTGAGTCTCTGTTTAATGGTGCCGTTAGTTCTCTCTACTAACCCTGCACTTTATGGGTGATAAGCTTATGCTGAATCCTAGTGCTTCAGAGACTTTACTAATCACATCATTGACAAAATGTGTCCCATTATCTGATCTTATCAGAGTAGGGATACCATATGTTGGAATGAAATGATTGCATAAACATTTTGCAACTGAGATTGCATCTGCTTTTTTCACTGGATAAATCTCTGGCCATTTTGAGAATACGTCTATAATCACTAGAGCGTATTTTGAGCCTTGACTTTCACTTAATTCAATAAAATCCATGTGAATGGTGTGAAATGGATGAGTTGGTGTGGGGAAATGTCCTCTTTTTGTCCTCAAATTGCCTTGTGAATTGTGTTTTTGACAGATCATGCATGTCCTCACAAATTCTTTTGCTGAAGTTTCAAAATTTAGAGTACAGAAGTGTGTGTTTACGACTTGGGCCATCCCTCCCGTTGAAACATGGGTCACCCCACGGGTCACCAATGCTGCTGTTCTGTGTAGGGACTTGGGGAGTATTGGTTTACCTTCACAAGTCATAAGATAATTTTCTAGTTGTGCTCCACACTTTAACCATTTCTTCTGTTCTGTAGTTGGTGCGGCTTTTTGTTCATCTTTAAGTACATCAAGTGGTATTTGCATAGAGGATGCAGACATTAATGTGTCTACAGTTTGCTGTGCGGCTAACTTAGCTGCTTGATCTACAAAGTTATTGCCTTTAGTTATTTCTGATTTGTCTTTCTGATGTGCAGCACATTTACATAATGCTAACTGTTTTGGCAATGTTATCACTTCCAACAGTGTTTTCAGAAGATTTCCATGTTGTACTGGGTTTCCAGTAGATTTAATCATTCCTCTGTTCTGCCAAATTTTTGCAAAGTGGTGCACTGCTGAAAAAACATACTGACTGTCTGTGTGTCTCTCTGTCTGCTTCCTTGACACAGTCAGCTCCTTTTATGGGCATGTAGTTCCTGTTACACACACGATTTCCTGTCACAGACACACCACAGGCACACATATTTCCTGTTTCTGCAGACTAATCGAACTCTTTGTCAAACTTTCCATACAGCAGTGTGGATGACCTTCTTCGGGTGAGGCCAAGAGTGTGCTCGGGTTCAACTGACCACACTTCTTGATTCTAATGTGTGATTGTGACAACAAGTTTCCAACATTTGAGAGTTGTCTCACATGTGTGAGGTAAGACAAATTGGCTTAGATTTAAAATTGAAGTCACTGTGGGGTAATCTGATAATCAGAGTGTGCCTCAATGTCGGCTGACTTTTTATTGCCTCTGCTGCGGCTGCACAGGCTTGCACACACGTAGCCAGGCCTGACACAACAGAGTCTAATTTGTAACAGAGTAAGATGCAAATGGGCATTTATTTTGTCTCCAAATGCCCATATTAAAACTGCTTTAATGTAACCTGCTCCTCCATCCACATATAAGTAGAAAAGCTATTTTCAACTTACTGAATGCTTCTTCTGCTTTTTCTTTGTAGATGCAACACTACATTTTTACTTAAGGCATTTTAGGCAATTCCTATTTTTTCAAAGAATTCATACGTGTCACACATCTTACATATTTCAAACTTTTAAGTTAGGATTAAAAACTTTGCATTGCTTACAGCTCATAGCTCACAGCTCTAAAACTAGGCATTAGTAAATCATATGCCTAATCATTATGTGTCATTGTGATCCACAAGTATGATCACAAATTTGTTTTTCAAACTTACAAAACAAACAAACAAAAACAAAAAACAAATTGCCGATGGCATGAAGGCTTTACACACATGAGTCAGGACACAAAAAGAAAAAGAAAAAGCTGCTGCCAGAAACAAAGCAGAAGTGTGAGGAAAAAACTGAGCTCACAGACAGCTGCATGTGTGAGCTTTAATATGCAGCTTCTGCTCTAAAAGACAAATAAAATAAAAAATGTGTAACTTGCTCATCAGCTTGGTAGTGTCCACATATTTAATTCAGCTTGAGTTTGAGCAAACCTTAAGCTTGAATCAGACTACTTTTAACAATTATCCACCTCACATCATAACTGACTGAGGTGCCTCTTATTATTAATATTATGTCATTATTAGGGCCCGAGCACTTCGAGTGCGAAGGCCCTATTGTATCTGCTCTGTTTATTATTATTATTATTATTATTAGGGCCCGAGCACAAAAGTGCGAAGGCCCTATTGTATCTGCTCTGTTTCTTATTATTATTATTATTATTATTATTATTATTATTATTATTATTATTATTGTTATTATTATTATTATTTCGGCAAATGAATCGGCCTTTTGAGGGCCTAAACATGCTCGAAAACTCATGAAATTTTGCACACGCGTCAGGTCTGGTGAAAATTTACGTATTTTAATGTCCGTAGACATGTCCAGGGAAAATTGGCTCAGTAGCGCCACCTAGAAAAATGAGAAACGCGAGCCCCCGAGATGGGTATGACCTACATGTATAAAACTCGGAACACATATCTAACGTTCGGAGACACACATAAAAGTCTATTATGGCCATGTCCTAAACCCAACAGGAAGTCCGCCATTTGGAAGTGAAGGTGACATTTTGGCTCTAATTTTCCCATTTCCATGCCTCGAACTTTTGCGAACTCCTCATTGGAATTTCATCGTACAAGCTTCATATTTGGTCAGTGTCAACTACACACCTGGGCCATGTTAAATTGCGGAGCTTTTGAGTTTTCGGGTTACTGTGAGGCCGTGGCGCCACGGCGAATTTCGATGACTCGCCATGAAAATCTTACTGCCTCTCGTTCTGTCATACATTGTCCGACCTTGACCAAAGTGGACACATATGATAAGGCTCCACCCCTGAACATATTTCAACTGCCATATTTGACACCAGGGACAGCGCCGCCTAGTGGGAACAGGAAATGTCATGTTTTACACTTTGGGGTACAGTATTGTAATGGGTGACATCTGCAGCCTCAAATTTCTCCAGGAAAGCCTTAAGGAGTTGGTCTTGGGTTCCAGAGAAAACTGTGAGTTTTCGCTGAAGGGTGTGACCCCAGCAGCATGGCGAACATTGAGGTCTCGCCATGAAGAAACAAATTAGTGTAACTCAATGAAATCCAATGTGATCAGTACCAGATTTTACAGGGATGATGTCAGACCCGCCCTGAACAGATTGATATGCCCATTGTCAGGAATACGTAGAGCGCCACCTAGTGGCACCAGGAAATGTCATGTCTTTCATTTTGTTGTACTGATTTTCACAGGTTCATCGTGGCCACCTCAAAAGCGGTGAATATCACCATCAGTCCCTCTTGATGCTTCAGTGAGAAAATTGTGACTATAAACTGAACGGCGCACCCTGGTGGCAACGCAGTTCACCATGAAAGATGAAGTGGCTTTTGAGGGGCTTGAAAAGTTTAAAAAGTCTTGAAATTTGGCACACACCTCTAATGTGATGAGGGATTTCTTTTTATATGTTCATTTTCCTTGAACAGTGCAAAATGGCTCCACAGCGCCCCCTACAAAATTTCAAAACAACAGCCCCTGCTCTGTGTTTTATGTATGAGTTTGAAACCTGGCAAGCTTATTGGAGATATCAAGATGTACAAAAAAGTCTCTTGGAGCAATATCCCAAATCCAACAGGAAGTCAGCCATTTTAAAATTAATGTGTAAATTTGGCGACATTTTCCCCTCTTTTCAGGCCTCATACTTTGACGAACTCCTCCAAGGGATTTCATTAGATTTACGCGATCTCCTGTGTGTGGAATCTAAAGACCTTTGTGATGTTAAATTGCGAAGCTTTTTACGTTCAGGGAAACGGGGTGGTCATGGCGGCACGTGGAGTTTCAATCACTCGCCAAAAAGCAGTAACCTGCTGTCGCTCAAAAACACAATGTCCAATCTCTCCCAAAGGTCGCAGGCGTGATGAGACTCGAACTCGGAAATGTTTGTTATGCCATTTGTCAGTAATGGTTAGAGCGCCACCTAGTGGGACGACTATAATAATGGTTGAATGAGATGAAATTTTAGCTGGTGGTTAAATGCATGAATTCCATCAATGTGACATCAGATCGGAAGCGCTGGTTTTAGGTGTTGGGCTTGGCTCGACGCGCCGGGGGTGCGAGGGCCCTCATATCGCTGCTTGCAGCTTTAATTAGGGCCCGAGCACTGAGAGTGCGAAGGCCCTATTGTATCTGCTCTGTTTATTATTATTATTATTATTATTATTATTATTATTTTTTACCGAAATGAATTGCCTTTTTGAGGGCTTTAACATGCTCGAAAACTCTTGGAATTTTGCACACATGCCAGGTCTGGTGAAAAATTTTGTATTTTAATGGTTTTACATATGAGCACTGGGAAATGGCTCTGTAGCGCCACCTATGCCTTGTTAAATGCAGCCCTACGAACACATCGTTTTAGCTACATGTATGAAATCTGGCACACATGTGTATCATGCCAAGACGAACAAAAAAGTCTCTGGGACCATTGACGCAAACCCAACAGGAAGTCCGCCATTTGGAAGTGAATGTGACATTTTGGCTCTAATTTTGCCATTTCCATGCCTCGAACTTTTGCGAACTCCTCATTGGAATTTCATCGTACAAGCTTCATATTTGGTCAGTGTCAACTACACACCTGGGCCATGTTAAATTGCGGAGCTTTTGAGTTTTCGGGATACGGTGAGGCCGTGGCGCCACGGCGAATTTCGATGACTCGCCATGAAAATCTTATTGCCTCTCGTTCTGTCATACATTGTCCGACCTTGACCAAAGTGGACACATATGATAAGGCTCCACCCCTGAACATATTTCAACTGCCATATTTGACATCAGGGACAGCGCCACCTAGTGGGAACAGGAAATGTCATGTTTTACACTTTGGGGTACAGTATTGTAATGGGTGACATCTGCAGCCTCAAATTTCTCCAGGAAAGCCTTAAGGAGTTGGTCTTGGGTTACAGAGAAAACTGTGAGTTTTCGCTGAAGGGTGTGACCCCAGCAGCATGGCGAACATTGAGGTCTCGCCATGAAGAAACAAATTAGTGTAACTCAATGAAATCCAATCTGATCAGTACCAGATTTTACAGGGATGATGTCAGACCCGCCCTGAACAGATTGATATGCCCATTGTCAGGAATACGTAGATCGCCACCTAGTGGCACCAGGAAATGTCATGTCTTTCATTTTGTTGTACTGATTTTCACAGGTTCATCGTGGCCACCTCAAAAGCGGTGAATATCACCATCAGTCCCTCTTGATGCTTCAGCGAGAAAATTGTGACTATAAACTGAACGGCGCACCCTGGTGGCAACGCAGTTCACCATGAAAGATGAAGTGGCTTTTGAGGGGCTTGAAAAGTTTAAAAAGTCTTGAAATTTGGCGCACACCTCTAATGTGATGAGGGATTTCTTTTTATATGTTCCTTTTCCTTGAACAGCGCAAAATGGCTCCACAGCGCCCCCTACAAAATTTCAAAACAACAGCCCCTGCTCTGTGTTTTATGTATGAGTTTGAAACCTGGCAAGCTTATTGGAGATATCAAGTTGTACAAAAAAGTCTCTTGGAGCAATATCCCAAATCCAACAGGAAGTCAGCCATTTTAAAATTAATGTGTAAATTTGGCGACATTTTCCCCTCTTTTCAGGCCTCATACTTTGACGAACTCCTCCAAGGGATTTCATTAGATTTACGCGATCTCCTGTGTGTGGAATCTAAAGACCTTTGTGATGTTAAATTGCGAAGCTTTTTACGTTCAGGGAAACGGGGTGGTCATGGCGGCACGTGGAGTTTCAATCACTCGCCAAAAAGCAGTAACCTGCTGTCGCTCAAAAACACAATGTCCAATCTCTCCCAAAGGTCACAGGCGTGATGAGACTCGAGCTCGGAAATGTTTGTTATGCCATTTGTCAGTAATGGTTAGAGCGCCACCTAGTGGGACGACTATAATCATGATTGAATGAGATGAAATGTTAGCTGGTGGTTAAATGCATGAATTCCATCAATGTGATATCAGATCGGACGCGCTGGTCTTAGGTGTTGAGCGTGGCTCGACACGTCGGGGTGCGAGGGCCCTCATAACGCTGCTTGCAGCTTTAATTATTATTATTATTATTATTTTTTACCGAAATGAATTGCCTTTTTGAGGGCTTTAACATGCTCAAAAACTCATGAAATTTTGCACACATGCCAGGTCTCGTGAAAAATTTTGTATTTTAATGGTTTTACATATGAGCACTGGGAAATGGCTCTGTAGCGCCACCTATGCCTTGTTAAATGCAGCCCTACGAACACATCGTTTTAGCTACATGTATGAAATTTGACACACATGTGTATCATGCCAAGACGAACAAAAAAGTCAGTGGGTCCATTGACGCAAACCCAACAGGAAGTCCGCCATTTGGAAGTGAAGGTGACATTTTGGCTCTAATTTTGCCATTTCCATGCCTCGAACTTTTGCGAACTCCTCATTGGAATTTCATCGTACAAGCTTCATATTTGGTCAGTTTCAACTACACACCTGGGCCATGTTAAATTGCGGAGCTTTTGAGTTTTCGGGTTACTGTGAGGCCGTGGCGCCACGGCGAATTTCGATGACTCGCCATGAAAATCTTATTGCCTCTCGTTCTGTCATACATTGTCCGACCTTGACCAAAGTGGACACATATGATAAGGCTCCACCCCTGAACATATTTCAACTGCCATATTTGACATCAGGGACAGCGCCACCTAGTGGGAACAGGAAATGTCATGTTTTACACTTTGGGGTACAGTATTGTAATGGGTGACATCTGCAGCCTCAAATTTCTCCAGGAAAGCCTTAAGGAGTTGGTCTTGGGTTACAGAGAAAACTGTGAGTTTTCGCTGAAGGGTGTGACCCCAGCAGCATGGCGAACATTGAGGTCTCGCCATGAAGAAACAAATTAGTGTAACTCAATGAAATCCAATCTGATCAGTACCAGATTTTACAGGGATGATGTCAGACCCGCCCTGAACAGATTGATATGCCCATTGTCAGGAATACATAGAGCGCCACCTAGTGGCACCAGGAAATGTCATGTCTTTCATTTTGTTGTACTGATTTTCACAGGTTCATCGTGGCCACCTCAAAAGCGGTGAATATCACCATCAGTCCCTGTTGATGCTTCAGTGACAAAATTGTGACTATAAACTGAACGGCGCACCCTGGTGGCAACGCAGTTCACCATGAAAGATGAAGTGGCTTTTGAGGGGCTTGAAAAGTTTAAAAAGTCTTGACATTTGGCGCACACCTCTAATGTGATGAGGGATTTCTTTTTATATGTTCATTTTCCTTGAACAGCGCAAAATGGCTCCACAGCGCCCCCTACAAAATTTCAAAACAACAGCCCCTGCTCTGTGTTTTATGTATGAGTTTGAAACCTGGCAAGCTTATTGGAGATATCAAGATGTACAAAAAAGTCTCTTGGAGCAATATCCCAAATCCAACAGGAAGTCAGCCATTTTAAAATTAATGTGTAAATTTGGCGACATTTTCCCCTCTTTTCAGGCCTCATACTTTGACGAACTCCTCCAAGGGATTTCATTAGATTTACGCGATCTCCTGTGTGTGGAATCTAAAGACCTTTGTGATGTTAAATTGCGAAGCTTTTTACGTTCAGGGAAACGGGGTGGTCATGGCGGCACGTGGAGTTTCAATCACTCGCCAAAAAGCAGTAACCTGCTGTCGCTCAAAAACACAATGTCCAATCTCTCCCAAAGGTCGCAGGCGTGATGAGACTCGAGCTCGGAAATGTTTGTTATGCCATTTGTCAGTAATGGTTAGAGTGCCACCTAGTGGGACGACTATAATAATGGTTGAATGAGATGAAATTTTAGCTGGTGGTTAAATGCATGAATTCCATCAATGTGACATCAGATCGGAAGCGCTGGTTTTAGGTGTTGGGCGTGGCTCGATGCGATGGGGTGCGAGGGCCCTCATAACGCTGCTTGCAGCTTTAATTAATGTTATTATTGTTTTTTTTTTTTTTATAACAGCAGTAGTATATTACACTATTTTATTATGTATCCATCCGGGGCTGGGGGTGATCTGCAACTTCACCCCCTCCCAAGCTTGGGGGGATTTACCTTTTCACACACTTTCCTTGGCTGAACAATGACACAGCCTTAATATACCTTATGCATCTCTCTATTTTATTTAATATGTTTTCGTGTGAATTATCTGCTTTCATTCATTCTATTCATTCTGGGCATGGTTATCTACCCAATTTTGTTTCATTTGTTAGTACCAATTTACAGGTTGTTATCCTTCCTATTATTAGTTTGAATACATAAGCTCTAATTTAATTTAGCCTTTTGTTTATTCCACTTTATTCCTCTTGTATTTATATGTGTTCAGTTGGGTCTGTATCCAGCCCTTTTTAAACTTTTAAAATCTCTAATCTTTTACTTGATGAGGGATTATTATGTTCTTCCTGCTATGGGTGAATATATAGTGGGACGTTTTGTTTTCTTAGGCTTTCTCCATCTACAAGCACTAATTTGTCCGGCGCCTGGACATTTCTTTTCTAACCACTGCTCGTCAGCAGTGAGTTTGGTGGGCTGATTCCCCATTATCAAAGAACTGCAAAGCTTTCTCTGGTACTAGATTCCAGGGTGGTTGCTGACACGCCCTTCTACCCTGTGCTATCCACAGGGCGGTGTCAGTTTTATGAGACAGAGCTCAACCTTTCCCTTTTACCACCAGTACTTGGGCTTATGCAGGATACACAAAGAAAACAATAAAAACAATGGAAGTAGTTCAGCAGCTTACTGTGCTGTAAAATCAACTTACTTCCAAAACACATATACATACACACAGACGTTTGCGCGCTAATTTGTCACGAAGTATTTCACGGTCACTTCTAAAACCAGTCTAAACAGTTCCTTGTGGTGAACTTAAACCTTATTTCATGCGTTTATTTCTTCAAACCCTTGCGGCGGGTTAGACCTGTTTGAACCCTTGTGGCGGGTTAGACCTAAATAGTGTTTTCTCACCCTCAGTCGTCTTTGCTGGTTGTTCAGGTCATCTGGCTGTATCCCAGTGTCTTGGACCAGAACTATTTCACCGGCCTGGACCCGAATTTTTCTTACGTCCCAGGTCTTTTCACCTCTACCTGGAGAGGGCTGTCAACAGACTTCAGTGCTGGCTTTCCCACGGCGCCAGGACACAGCAATCAGACCTTATTGGAGTCACAGAAACGTGTCTGTTGTTTCCATCGCTGGGCTCGAAGGACCAATTTAAATGACAGGGGATTTCTTTAAATCACCTTGCCATTCTTCAGCTGAGACATCTGAGTTAGAAAACACAAACACTGCAGAGGTTTTTTCACTCGCGAGGGCAGCCATGGAACGCAAGGTCTGCGTCTCATGACTGTCTGCGTTCTTTATTTATACAGTTCTGTGTCTGTGTCTGTGTGTAGAATAGAATAGAATAGAATGCCTTTATTGTCACTATACAGTTGTACAATGAGATACAGAGCATCTCCTACTCAGTGTAAACATGCTGGGGGGAGGGGTACAGTTGTCCAGCGCTATGTACATATGGGCAGTATTAACATAGGGAAAAAGATATATATATATATATAAAATGTACAATATACAAGCCGTATTTAAAAAAAAAAGTAATATGTAATAAATAGTGTTATGTATATACAGTTGAGTTATTGCACATAGAATTGGTATAAATAGTGTTATGTATATACAGTTGAGTTATTGCACATAGAATTGGTATAAATAGTGTTATGTATATACAGTTGAGTTATTGCACATAGAATTGGTATAAATAGTGTTATGTATATACAGTTGAGTTATTGCACATAGAATTGGTATAAATAGTGTTATGTATATACTGTTGAGTTATTGCACATAGAATTGGTATTGCACCGTGGTGGTCCATAGAGGAAGTGGGGGGCTGTGTTATCGGTGCATGTGTGAGTTCAGGGTGGTTATCGTTTTGGGGAAGAAACTGTGTGTGTGTGTGTGTGTGTGTGTGTGTGTTTGTGTGTGTGTGTGTGTGTGTACAAAGATAACAGAGTTATTCTCAGAACTCAGAGCTGAGGTTCCCCTTTTCTAAGTCTGTATGCTCCAGAACAAAAAGAGGAAGCTGTAAGTTGTTTATCACAAAAGAGTTCATGTCAAAAGTTATTAGGTGAAAAGTCACGTAGACATGTGGTTTGCTTAGTGATCAATAAAAGAATACATTTCATGTTAGCTGATCACAAAATACACGATTTTCCTTTGACAAAATGTTTACCCTTCTTTGAGAGAATCTCATCATAAGGGATGTTTGCCAGTTTTAAGTGAGCACCTCTGCCACCGCTACTGTTTTGTGCAACCGTGACAATAAACTCTAATTCATCATCACCGATAGATTCGTCGTTACTTTGCATAACTTGAGCTATTTGGTCGAGAAACAGGTCAGGGTCATACTGATCATCAGGATTTAAAACAGCTTGAACATCAGAAGCCAACGAGGGCCCACGCAGGACCACATTTAGAACACAACCCTGCTGAGATCCTGCCACTGCTCTATCTATAATAATAATAATAATAATAATAATGGATTGCATTTATATAGCGCTTTTCGGGACCCCTCAAAGCGCTTTACAATACCACTATTCATTCACTCTCACATTCATACACCGGTGAAGGCAAGCTACAGTTGTAGCCACAGCTGCCCTGGGGCAGACTGACAGAGGCGAGGCTGCCATATCGCGCCATCGGCCCCTCTGGCCAACACCAGTAGGCGGTAGGTGAAGTGTCTTGCCCAAGGACACAACGACCGAGACTGTCCGAGCCGGGGCTCGAACCGGCAACCTTCCGATTACAAGACGAACACCCAAGTCTTGAGCCACGATCACCCTATCACATTAGCTAGGCAGCTTCTAACTCTTTCTGGCACTTGTTCTGGATCATCAAGACTTATGTCCCTAAAATCAAGGCGCTCGCACAATTAGGTATCTCTCTGATGCTAAGCTGGCTGTGACTGCCAGACCCAGACTGAACAATGGGCCCACTGCTGCAGCACCTGTTTGTGAATGGTTAACACTTAAGGAATTTCCATTGTTTGAGGGGCTGTGTGGTGATGCGTCAGTTGATGTTGACTAAGTTTAGCATCAATCAAAGATAATATATCATTTTTTGAAGCATAATGGCTCTGTTCAAAAGTAGAGGGGTTTGCAGCATTTAAGTATGCGTCATATGCCTGTGATATTTGTGAGTCTGTTATGCAACCTTCTTCAAAACCTATGTCTGAATCACTGTTGTTGTTTCTGAGACATTCTGGCGTGGTGGGTATGTCATTTATATTGAAATCTGATAGACTGTACTCGAAAACATCGCTGAAATCACTAGGCAGACACTCACTCGCTGGTATGTGTGGTCCGGTGGTGAAGAATTCTTCCGAGTCTCCCATGTTGCCCAAAGGTTGTGGTTTTTCTTGTTGTTGTTCTGGGAGTTCAATATCGTGTAAATATTCCAAAAACATCAACGGGTCTTCATGGGGCGCATAGTGATAAGGGGTTGTATGATCACTGTGGAGATAGACGGGTGTTAGAAACATTATAAATATATATATATGTATACATATATATATATATATATATATACACGGTGTATCATTTCAAAGCAGGATGTGTTTGGCTCTTTTGATTTATTTATGCCTATACTCACACTTTGTTCTGCGTTATTCCGGATGGCCTTGGTTCTTGACACGCTGCGTACTCTGTCTCAGGCCTGGTGTATTAGAACATTTGTAAATATTTAAAACCTTTTTTTTCCTTTAAATTGAGTGTCATGTATAGAGACTTGTATACATACCTAACGTAAGGCTTGGTCTTATTGCCCCCGCTTCTGTAGGTTTTTCTGGACAACTTATTGAACCTGTACCCGGGGGGGGGTAAGCACAGTTAATACAAGGTTTAAACAAAACACACACACATATTTAAAACATGTGTAACACTGTATTTGCCTTGTGTTTTTTAGAGGTGTTGTTTGCCCAATATAGCTTTGTGATCCTGTAGAAAGAAAGAGAAATACACATTTTAATGTTACTATGTGTGAAACAGGTAAGATTGCTTCTAAAACAATGAGGCAGAAACTGTTTTGTGTGAGATGATGACTGTTTTTAAAAAAGAAGAAGAAACACAAACCTTGTGTAAGTGGAACGTGGGGTGTCCCGTTGTGCTGAGTTCCTGGTATATTACTACTCTTGGGCAAGACACTTCACACGTTGCCTACTGGTGGTGGTCAGAGGGCCCGGTGGCGCCAGTGTCCAGCAGCCTCGCCTCTGTCAGTGCACCCCAGGGCAGCTGTGGCTACAATGTAGCTTGCCATCACCAGTGTGTGAATGTGTGTGTGTGAATGGGTGGATGACTGAATGTAATGTAAAGCACTATACAAATACAGGCCATTTACTATTTAAAAGTAGCTGGCGATTGTACACACGCAGACCAAGGGCATTTTGGGATAATATAGAAAAGGATAAAGCTAGCAGAAGCCAAAGCAAAGCTACAAGAGTTGACGGACCCAATGTCAACAGACGTGTCGCCGTGCATACTGCTGGTGCCATCTTGTCACATCATCGATCATCCTTTATAACATGGCAACAAAAATCTGTCTAATCTTCAATCAACAGCAATGTGGGTCTTGCTGGCAAGGCATTTGATCGGAAACAGAGATGTAAGCTATCAAAGTGAGTTCTGAATGCTTACCAATGTAGAATCCAACCCTTGGTGGAGAGTAGACCTGGTAAATGTTTATAAAATTGGTGCTGTAATAATAACTAATATAATGGAACTGGAAAACAGGTTGGATGGTGCTGAAATCTGGATTGGAAATTCATCAGAGATCAGTGACCATGAAAGCATGAGGTAAAAAAGCTTGAGCCATATCCAGATAATCAATCTAAAATCATTATCATAATAATTTAATTTCTCCTGTTTCTTCTGTTAACCATTCCTCGCCGTCAGTCCCCTGACCGTGGTCGGGAGACGCAAGGGGAGATGCTTCCTCCAGGGCCGAAGTTTGTTCCTACGGGGTTAACTCCCTTCACTTTTGTGGAGTAGTGAGGCAGGCAGAAATCAGCCGAGACACCGGGGAGTACTGAAGAGATGAGGATTTAATAACAGTACTGCATACTTCAAAGCACAAGGCATAGGCTGTAGCCCATTAGAACGCTGCTCCCGGTCGCCCTCTCTACCCGTGACACTCTCTCTTTCTTTTCCTTCCGCTCACCGCGTTTTTTCTTCACGCGCATGCTCACACACACATCACATACACTCCTCACTGCACCCAGCCACACACAAAACAGCAATTCCCGGAACACTACCCCCACTCTGGATGGCAATTAAACAATAATTCCACTCCAGCATTGTAATGCATAAAACTGGTACACAATCCCCTTTACCACTTGGAGCCCACAAGAGATAAAAGTGTTAGCCATTACCGCATATAAGGTGAGGTATAGTATCCACTAGTGCACTTCAGTGACAAAAACGTTGGCTCAACCAAGGTGTACATACATGTGCAAAATAAAGCATTTCAAGTGCTGTTAAGTAGGAAAGAAATTACACAATTGTAACTATTACATGGCGACCGGGAATAACCAACTTATCCTAGCATCTAGGAAGGCACAAATACAAATGGATAGGTGCATGTAGATAACCCCGTAAGTCCTTCAGATACTTTACTCCCCTTTTTTTTTCAAAATGTAAACACTGGAACAATGAAAAATATAGCTCTCTTAAACCACTGTAGCTAACAGTGTAGGAGGCTGAAACGATTTAAACTTGAACTGAATCTTCAGTCCTACTTGGAACTGTCCATGGTAGGTAAACCAAGCTAAGTGACCCACACCCCATACCGGTCTGGTGCTCTGCGCCGACGAGTTGGTCGCTGAAACTGGTGGCCCAGATGGTCTGGCTCACCCACCACACCCCCACCATTCTCATGGTCTACATGGGAAGGGGACGATGGGACAACCACAACCAGAGCGGGATCAGCTGCAACTGAGACAGATGGCTGAGAGGAGCTGAGGCCATTGCCAGTTGCAGTAGAGAACAGACTGTGCAGACCCAGATCACGGTCTGCTGGGTCATCCTCTAAAGCTGGTGGTGGGACCTCTGTAGGTGACCACTGATGAGCTTGATCAAGGACCCAGGTATTGTCCAGGGGCTCGCGGCAGCGATAATGCTTTAGCTGGTCATGGTGGACAACTTTCACTTTAGACCTTGGGTTCTTCTGGATCCGATAAACTAGGTCATCCAATTTCCCCAGGACAAAGAATGGTCCTTCATACGATGGGAGGAACTTTTTGACCTTGTTCTTGATGTGACGTGTTCCTCTGATGAGATACCACACAGGATCTCCAGTCTTGTACTGTGTGTGGCAACAGTTCTTGTCATATTGCCTTTTTGCGCGCGTGACTGACTCACGCAGGGCTTCCCTGGCGATGAGGTGGGCCAGCTCCAGCCGCTCACGCATTTGCTGCACATACTCTGGAGCTGAGGGTTGGTTGTCTGGATCAGGAGGTAGACCTGCGACAAGGTCCACTGGCTCACTCAGTTCTCGGCCAAACATCATGAAGTTTGGGGTGAAACCTGTAGCACTGTGCTTGGTCGCCCTGTAGGCCATAACAGCGTACGGGATCATCAGGTCCCAGTCCCAATGGCAACGCTCTGCTGTGGAGGCCAGGATCTTTTGGAGAGTGGCATTGAAACGTTCAACCTGGCCATCTGACTGGGGTCAGAATGGCGTTGTATGAGTCTTGTCTATGCCAAACAAACTGCACACCCCCTGGAACACATCAGATTCAAAATTGCGTCCCTGGTCACTGTGCAGTGCTTGAGGTATCCCGTAGCGGCACACCCACTCAGATGCAATGACCTCGGCAACAGTTGCAGCCCGTTCATCTGGGATAGGAAAGGCTTCAGTCCACTTTGTAAAGTAGTCTTGTATCACAAGCACATATCGGTTTCTGCGCTCCGTCTCATTCAGTGGTCCCATAATGTCCAGCGCAATGCGCTCCATTGGGGCCCCTACCCGGACAGTTCCCATCGGAGCTTGTGGTGTCTTCTGGGGTCGGGCCCTGGATGCACAGCTGGTACAAGTACGGCACCAAAGAGCGACGTATTCCCTCATGTGATACCAATAGAATCGGGTTTGTAGTCTGGCCACCATTCTCTCGACACCAAAATGTCCACCCACTGGCCCTTCGTGCATCTGGCAGATCACTTCTGGTTGTAGCTTGCGTGGCAGTACGATCTGGGGGTAGAACTGGGTCTCGTCAAGGCAGTAGAAGCGATGGACCAGAACTCCATCTCTGAAGTAGAGCCGTTTCCACTGAGCCCAGTATGTCTTAGTGGCCGGGCTGCATGGCGAAACAGTAGTCCATGGGGGACGCTCACTGCTGGCCTCCATCCAGGTGCGTATGGGTGCAATGTCTGCATCAGCGTCCTGGGCTTGGCTCAGCTCCCCCATGGTCCAGCCATGAAACAGAGAAGCAGTATCAAGGGTTTTAGCCGCATATACTTTCTCAGTCAGCTTTACAGTGTATGTATTAGTGGAAATGTTCTGGTGTGACATGTCTGTGCTAGTGTGAATTATCTGTTCTGAGACGTCTGTGTTGGTAGGAGTGTTTTGACATAAAACGTATGACATAGTAAGAGCAGTTTGGTCTAAAGTCTTTGTATCTGGTGTAGGGGTGTTATGACCTACCCTCACTGGACACACCGCTGTAGTAGCCGGTTGTCCCTCCACCCTCACCGGACTCAGCAACAGGGAGCTGGTGTCAGAGTCCAACTCGCATTGGACCGCCGATGACTTGTCCTCCCGAGATGCTTGGAGGGGTCCTGCACTTTGCATGGACAGAACTGGCGACAGGGTCTTCTGGAGAGGCTATCAGCATTGGTGTGCACTCGACCTGGACGGTGGATGATCTCAAAGTTGTACTCGGCAAGCTTCTCGAACTGTCCCTCTGGCTCTTTCATCTTTGTTAGCCAGCGCAGGCTGCTGTGGTCTGTGTGCACTTTGAAAGGCTGTCCGAGGAGGTACTGGCGAAAATGGGACGTGAAATCCACGACGGCTAGTAGTTCACGTTGTGTGGTGCAGTAGTTTTGTTCAGTTCTCGATAGCTTACGACTGCCATATGCCAGCACACGTTCCACGCCCTGTTGCATCTGTGACAGCACCGCGCCGATGTCTGTGTCGCTGGCATCAGTGTCTAGTTTCATTTCACCATGGTCAAGTGGATAGCCAAGAATGGGGGCAGAGGTGAGTCGACACTTTAGCTTGTCGAAAGCTGCTTGGTGCTCAGCATGCCAGTGAAAATGTGCGTTCTTCTTGGTCAGGTTGTGCAGTGGTTCGGCTATAGAGGCAAAGTCTTTGATGAACCGGCGATAATATGAGGCCAGGCCGATGAAGCGTCTGACCTCCTGGATGGACGTAGGTGCAGGCCACATCTGAACTTTTTGAACTTTGCCGGGGTCGGTAGCCACACCATGCTCGGATACCACTGGCCAAGATAAGCAACTTCACGGCGAAAGAGGCAGCATTTGGCAGGTTTCAGTTTCAAGTTAGCTTGTTGAAGTCTATAGAATACCTGGCCAAGCCGTTGCAGCATCCCCGACACATCCTTAGCCAGCACGATGATGTCATCCAAGTAGACCAGGCAGGTCTCCCACTGCATGCCAGCCAGGACGCGGTCCATCAGCCGCTGGAACGTCGCCGGGGCATTGCATAGACCAAATGGCATGACGTTCCACTCAAAGAGGCCTGTCCTAGTGCAGAAAGCAGCGGCTTTGCGTGCTCTAGGCGTCAGCTCAACCTGCCAGTAGCCTGATGCGAGGTCTAATGTGCTGAACCATCTGGCAGTCGAGAGTGTGTCCAGCGTGTCCTGGATGCAGGGCAGCAGGTAGGCGTCTGTTATGGTGCGGTCGTTGAGAGCCCTGTAGTCAATGCAGAGACGGTATGTCCTATCTTTCTTACGCACCATAACGATGGGCGAGGCCCAGCTGCTGCAGCTGCGTTGGGCGAGACCGCTCTGTAGGCTGTCGTAGATCTGCTGATCAGCGTGTTGCTGCTTTTCCCCTGCCATTCTTCGTGGATGTTGTTTGACTGGGGCACCAGGATGGGTTATGATGTCGTGCTGCACAAGGCTGGTTCGGCCCAGGTCAGCAGGCCCTGTAGAAAACACATGTCCATAGGTGCAAAGCAAGTGTTTTAGTTGGAGCTGTTCATAGTCATTGAGGTCTGTGGAGCTCTGGGCATAGAGCTCCTGCAGGTGCAGAGGAACCACAGGAGGGCTGGTCAGTGAGTCTTCAGCTGGGGAGACCATGGAGGGTTCCACGGCCTCAGCTGGCTGGAGGCGCCCGGCAATGGATCCTTCCTTAATTGTTACTGCTTTATTGCCGGGGTTAAAAAGGCGAAGTGGGACAGCTTTAGAAGGCTGTGCATTGACTAGGACTCTGGCGATAAGTACTTTATGCTTCTCAACAAAACCTTTGGTGGGACTAAGCATCATGTCACTTTGAGCTGCTGCACCATTTTGCACATTGCCTTTCACCATATACTCTTGCCCCGGTTCTAACACCACAGTTCTAGCTATTCTCATTGCGTGTGACTTTGTACTGGCTTCGGTTTGGTAGTAGAGCACCTCTTCACCGAACAGGATGATGCGGCGTTTGCCGAAATCAAGACGTGCTTCAGCTTGAGTGAGGAAGGGATGCCCAAGCAGCACCTCATTTCCTGCTATATCTGACACCAGGAAATTAACATCCACCTGTCGATTGTTGATATTGACAGGTATCTGGGCTTTACCTAGCACCGGCATGTCCCCAGGTCCCACACCAAGCAAGGTCTCAACAACTGAGGGCTGTAGTGGTGGCCTCACATCTGGGTGGATGGAGTTGTAGTAGGGCAGCGGCAGCATGCTCCTCCGGGCCCCACTGTCCAAAACAGCACATACCTCCATTTCGTAGAGGCGCATGGGAATACTCATTTCTTGGCTTTGGCACTTAAGGTGAAGCACGGTGGGTTTTGGGCTGTCCCAAAGGCTACCGTTCAATGTTAAGGCCTTGGTAGTTTTGTGAGGGGAAGGGCACAGCTTTTGAACATGGCCCCAACCTTGACAGTTATGGCAGCAAACCCCACCCCTTTTAAAGTTTCTGTGATTTTTCGGTGTTGTCAAGGGTGCATGTGGAACAAAGCGATTCGGTGAGGGGCTAGCTGCAGGTGCATTCTCAGCAACAGTCTCATCTTTGTCCTTTTCTCTGACCACGGCAGCTCGGGGCCGGCGTTCAGCTGAGTTACGGGCTCCTTGCTGCATGGCACTGGTTACATAAGATGCAGCCCTTTTGGTGGTTTCGTGGCGGTGGGCTATATCATATGCACAGGCAAGTGTGGCTGGGTGCCTCTCTAACAACTTCTGTACTATTTCTGCATCACCCAGCCCATTGGTGAAAACTTCAACAGCTATAGAGTCTTGTTCAATCTCTGCTCTATCACCATACGCAAAAGCCACTTTCCCATAAATGTCATCTCTGAAAACATGCAGGGTCTCACCAGGTTTACGCACTTGCTGCCTCAGTTCTACAGCAACAGCAGCTGCATGGTCAGAAGAAGGGCCATATGCAGTTTCCAGTTCATCCACCAGGCGGCGGTAATCCCATTTGGATGAGCGGGGATTTCTGTGGATAATGGCCCCTGCTGCTCCAACTAGGCAGAACTTAAGCTGAGTTGTCATTGTTTTTTCTGACCAATAGTTGGCTTCAGCGCAGCTCTCAAACCTGTGCAGAAATTCCTTCCACAGTGTGGTGCCGTCATATTGGCCTGGACGTAGGGTGGGGACTCTCTCTCTAGGATCACCGTCCTCTTCACTGTCAGATGGGGGCTGACGGGGCACACAGCGGGTCTTGCCTGGTTTTGAGCGGGGTTTATGCTGTGCAGTGGTTTGCCCATAGCTTATGGCTTCATTAAGGCTACTGGAAGGCATACATCGCATGGGTGTGTTTAACATTGCGTTAAATTGGGCCGGTGTGCTGTGTACAAAACTGTCCATGTGAGCAGAGGAAAATGGGTTTGAGTCTGGATAGTGCACATTCATTTGGGGAGTACGAGCTGGATAATAGTTCATGCTGCTGCCTGTGTCTCCCTCACGGCCGTAGCTGCGGCATTCAGCATCGGCGAAGGGATTCGTGCGGGAAAACTGCGGCTGGGCAGGACTATCGGGCGGCGCGAATACACCCTCTCCATTAGCGTGTGTGTTAGTACAACTTTTGGCACACAGGAATGGGTTGATATGTTCACATTTAGCCACAGCTCTGTCTCTGTTAGCTTCCCTAATGCTCGCGGCACCCTCGGAGACACTGGTCAGCGATATGAACGGGTTGGAGTAATTGGTCTCAAGTCCGTAGTTTTCACGAGAATGGCGAGCAGCGGCCATCGCAAGTTAGTTTAGCTATGGGCCAATACACTTGTAATTACGGTCACTCGGCTTTATCGTTAGCCGCTTTAGCCTGTTGGTTTTTCTCAGTGCTCACCACTCCTTTAACAACGTGAGAGGGTCCCTTCGTGGTCCCCAGTGTTAACCATTCCTCGCCGTCAGTCCCCTGACCGTGGTCGGGAGATGCAAGGGGAGATGCTTCCTCCAGGGCCGAAGTTTGTCCTCCTTCGGGGTTAACTCCCTTCACTTTTGTGGAGTAGTGAGGCAGGCAGAAATCAGCCGAGACTGAAGAGATGAGGCTTTAATAACAGTACTGCACACTTCAAAGCACAAGGCATAGGCTGTAGCCCGTTAGAACGCTGCTCCCGGTCGCCCTCTCTACCCGTGACACTCTCTCTTTTTTTTCCTTCCGCTCACCGCGTTTTTTCTTCACGCACATGCTCACACACACACATCACATACACTCCTCACTGCACCCAGCCACACACAAAATGGCAATTCCCGCAACACTTCTCTCTTTTTCCAATTCCTGCCAACACAGCTGCGCAGTCATCTCTCACATTCCAAGTGGACAGATATTCTACTTTCCATGTAGTTCTATGGAGGGATGCTAAATCACTGTATTTCTACCAGGAAGTGAAAAAGTCCTAAGTCTCTGTGAGGTTGAAGTGTACTATGGTAATCAGTCTGTTGGTGATACAGACGTTTGGTAGTTCACAGACTTCTAAGTCTGAAGCCTTCATTTTTACTTTACCAGCAGACACGCTTTAGGGTAACCACATCAAATACCAAAGAACAAACAAATCAAGGTTTAATTTTGGGGTCATTGTGATTATCACAAAATACAGTGCATGCATTTTACAGTGATTATCTTTCTTAGGGTTGTAAACGTGTAGTGAGGGTGTGCTCTTCCCCGCGAGATCTTCAATGTACACCTCCGGCAGAGCTTCAACAGCATTCTGAGGGAGACTGGGGACACTGAGTCTGAATGGACCATGTTCAGCATCTCTATTGCTCAAGCCATTGCCCTAAGTTGCAGCCGCATGGTGGTTGGTGCCCCCTGAACCAAATGGTGGACACCAGAGGTGAGGGGAGCCACCAGGCTGAAGAAGGAGTCCTATCGGGTTTGGTTAGTCTGTGGGACTTCGGAGGCAGCTGATAGGTACCGACAGCAGACGTTCACTGACTCCTGCAACACCTCAAACCCCTCCAGCCATTGTGAGTGTGCAGCTTGGTGGCAGGAACATGACAGTGGAGGGAGAGAGGCTCTGCTGGTCTGGTCTGTAGACGTTCTCACTGGGACCTGCTCAGCCTTGACAGCCAAGATGAGCAAAGCGAGATGGAGCAGCTGCTGGGCCTCATTCCTTTCTACCCCACAGCCCACATCTGGCTGGGACTGCGCAGGTACTGATAGCTATAGATACATTAAGTTGATGCTCTGAAAGGTTCATTGAATGAGCAGGACATAACACAAATTTGCTATGGCTGAGTTCCAGTAATACAACAGGTTGTGTGATGTGATGTATATCGGATTCAATGTTGAGAGCAACTTCACTCTCTTTCTGAGGTGAAGTGATGATACAGAGACAATGAAGAATAAAGAACTAAATCAAACAACAGAACTGCCAAAAGAGGACACCACAAACTAATGACGATAAGCTAGATAAGCAAAAAGGTGACAAATGCTGCAAAGAATAATGAGCAACAGAGAAATAAGATAACCTTTATTAGTCCAACATGTTGGAAATTTGTTTTTTGTTACAGCAGAAAGTGGACAGTAATGCAATATTAAATGCAATATTTAACAATGCGGAAATGCAAAAGGATAGCAAAATAGAGACTGAAGGTAAAAGAAAGATCACAACAACATGCAAAACCATCACAAGGGCACAGAGAACAGGGAGTGGCTGCACCTCAGGAGTCAGACTAAGTCATTCACTATTCAGACATTCATTTATGATTCAATCCCCGCCCTTTAATCAGCCTAACTATGTGTTCTTAGCAAGCAAAAGTTTTTTTAGTTCAATTTCAGCTGGAGATAGAAAATCTGTTTGGAATTGTATGAGGAAGGGCATCTCTGCCATGTCTGACTTTTTTTTGAGAGATACAAATGTGGAATTTTCAATATATCTTTCTAAAACCTTTTTTAATTATTAAAAATATTATTATTATTATTATTAAAAATAAGGTTAAAGTTCTACATCCAAGTGTAACACAGTAAGGGGAATTGTTGAAAAGAATATATCAATGGGCCAATAGGTTCGACTATAGGAGCACAGGGGTGTGTTTAAATGAGACACAGAGACATGAATGTAACTCAAAAGAACCAGCCGACTTTAGTGAAATAAACTATAAGGTTGACAAGCACAGGTTAAAGGCACTTTACAATTGCAGAAAGGAAACTTACAAAAATGAAAGAAAAGTAAAACACATAAACTGCTAAAATAATGACTTGGCCAAGTGTTACTTTTGGCTTTCAATGCTCGGTTTCAACGTTCGGGTTTCAATGTTCGGGTTTCAATGATCGGGTTTCAATGCTCAGGTGCACCCTAGTAACCTGACTCCTTAACTCTTATAGAAACAGATTACACAAATCTAATGTACATTCAAATGAAGATCTCACACTCTTTTCACATGTGGAGAATGTTCTACACAACAGCTTATTATTCAAAGTCCCCCCCAAAAAAATGTCTAAGGGGTAAAGTCCAAAAAATTGAAAGAAAATAGGGGTGAGAGAATGTCAGTCAGTGGTCTTATGTATAACCAGCTGTGTGTGAAAGTGGGAGTGATACAGTCCTACCACACCGCAAGGGGCAGCAGATCATCTAGTGGAAAAGAAGTGAATCTCAGTCTCTCTAAGTCCAGGTGGGAAGGCTCGCCATCTATTTCACCGGAGGAATCCACCTCAGGAACAATTCAGCATACAAAAAAACCTGACCTGTCAACAGACAGGGTCAGAAGAGCAATTCAAATATTAATTATGCTGTTCTAGCTATAATTCACAACTTAGAATTTTGTTGACATCATATTCGATATCAATTTGCAATTAAAATACTCAAATTTGCAAAAATAAAAGATCTCTCTTACACAAACTATGCATTAAACCAAGTAAAGTCAGTGCATATGCGACAACTATTAATCAAACAATTCAGATAAATTCAGTTTCTCAACGATAAAATGTGAAAGAGACGTGAACTAACTGAGACATACAACATGTGCTCACCGATCTCAGTGCATCACGGCCGAAGACAATGGTATGGTGTCTCTCGGTCGGAAAATGCAGGGCTCTAAATAACGTAACAGGACAAGTTGTTTTTCTCTTTAATAACAGTAACACAACGTGACGGAAAATAAACATAAGTTGTGCTTCAAGTGTTACCTATCTTCTGGAAGTAGATTGAGATGAACTTTCAGGCAGTTGAAACAACTAGAGCTAATGAAGGCTAACAGTTTAGCTCCACGAGGTACTTTCTAAAGTCACCAGAAAACTGCAGCATTCGCCAGTTTACTCACTTCGGCTACTTTTAACATGAAAGGTTAGCTGATAACCAGCGAACTTATGTGCAGCACAGTTGGTTGCAACTTATATCTAATACTTTTTCCAGCTCAAAAACTTCAGTTTCTCAGGGATCAAAGTTTTACAGTGCAGTTCTCTTTTTCTCCTGCCGGTGTTCCAGATCAACTGGCGTTTAGATCAACTGGCGTTGGTCGAACAGATGTGTGGCAGTCTTGCGTTTCAGGAGCTGCTACCGACAAACCAGCAAAAAAAACGCCAAATGTGTCATCTGTGACACTTGTGAGGTTATCTCAAACACACTCCGTCAGTCTTGATGCCGTTGAACAACAAAATGTTTAAAAATGACGCGAGTTTACCTGGTGATATCCTCATGCGCGACGCAATCGCGATAACAGCAAACAATTAACACCACGCCGATGTTGTTCACAGGACAGCAAGAGTAAACGATCGGGAGACTCTTGTCGTCATTATCGTTCCCCTCGCACGTTTTATTTCTCCGGTTTCAGTGCTTTTGCTTCACAACTAAAGCGTGCAGTTTACTTTGTGTGCACTAACATGGACTCGAGTCAACCAGCGCCACCTCTGGCCAAGTGCCACAGCCTACAGCCAGATCAACTTGTGACACACATCTGCAGCACGTTTGAATTCGTTTCATGCACAACACATTTGTACCTTTCAATTGTGTCTGTTTGTGTGTCATGCAAATAAACCTTTGAAAAGAATGAAATGATATCATATATTTATTGTGGCCTACATTTGTACAAAATTCCAAATTATATACACAAAGTCATAGAAATCACCACTCCAATTGGTCATCATGATTTTAATATTCTCTTTTTCCATAACAATGAAATACGCCTTGGACAAATATGACACATCAATAGTTCATTGGTGTTGTCACATCACATCCTGTAAGCATCTTCTGTCTGTGTCTTTTCTCTGGAAATGAATATTTCCAGCCAATATAGGCAATCCAGCAACATGGATGGAGAGTTGGTAGCAAAAACGCTGAAACCAGAGAAATAAAACGTGCAAGGGGAACGATAACGACGACAAGAGTCTCCCGATCCTTTACTCTTGCTGTCCTGTGAACAACACCGGCGTGGTGTTAACTGTTAACTGTTTGCTGTTTTCGCAATCGCGTCGCACATGAGGATATCACCAGGTAAACTCGCGTCATTTTTAAACATTTTGTTGTTCAATGGCATCAAGACTGACGGAGTGTGTTTGAGATAACCTCACAAGTGTCACAGATGACACATTTGGCGTTTTTTTTGCTGGTTTGTCGGTAGCAGCTCCTGAAACACAAGACTGCCACACATCTGTTCGACCAACGCCAGTTGATCTAAACGCCAGTTGATCTGGAACACCAGCACGCGACTACACACACACCTAGCAGCGAACACAGAGCAGGTGGGTGGGACACGCAGCGGCAGGCTGCTTTCCCATTGGCCAAAGCATACTGGGACCTGTGCATTCTGATTGGTTGGGCAGGCTGTCCATCTCTCCTCATATTTATCAGTCCTTAAAGTGCTACCCTCATTTTATGTGGGTTACACAAGCTTCTACTGTATACTGAAAAGCCTTGTGCCTTGCGCTGCTCTCTTTTTTTAATCATGGCTGTCAGTACAAATTTTGCAAAAATATTCCTTTAAGAAACATGTCTTTACATCAAATGTTGTACATCCTTGTCCTTTCCTATTTGTATTACTGCCATTCCCACATGCACATCCATGAATACTTTACAAAGCAATATGTCAAACCTAGTAGGGCAGAAGTTTTACAGTCAGGAATCTGCACGTTTAGGAAATTTACGTTGGAAATGTTTTGCCTGTTCAGGCAACACTAACCGGATGGGTCCTAACGTTGATTTGTTTAGTAGTTAAATAAGAAGGCCCACGATCTAGGTTCAGGATTCTGGGAGATACTGAAAGGCACTACCCAACTCTCTTCTCATGCACAGTGAATTTTGCAAGTCAAAACATTCTTAGAAGACAAGGTCTTTAAGTCACAAGCTGTGTGCCCTTGCATCTTCTCATTTGTATTGTGGCCATTTCCACACAGGAAAAGGCCACAATAGACACTTTGTAAACAGCTTTCACTGAAAATGTGATAAACCTGCCTCGGAGGACACGAGTGGTTCTGGATGTCTGGACAGTCCATGGATTTCTTAAATTGGCCACAAGATTTTGTTCCTGACAGCTACTCCAGTACCTGTGGAGGCATGGCCAGCACAGAGAACTTCCTCTGGCAGGACTAGCCCTGTGAGGAGAACCTCAACTTCATCTGCCAATTAGGTTTTGCTTGCACTAAAATGATGCATGTGTGCATACGTTTTACAATACCTTTATCAGTTTACCGCATATTCCGTCAGCTGCTGAGGATGGTGTGCTGAGCGTGTATTTCTGTTCCACCAAGCATGCCTCAAGTCCAAAGTTACTTTACTCTTTACACTTAAATGTTTATTTGTTTAGCTAAGCTCCTAGAAAGCTGTGGGGAAATCTTTCATCATTATACATTTAGACTTCATGCTCACAGTAATAGTGTACAAATATGTGAACTTGCAGTTGCATAATATATCTCATATTTTTTCAGATTGTTTAGAATGTGTATATATGCCATACATATTTAGTTATAAAGTTCTTTTTTTATTATTTTAAAGACCCCAGTGATGAATTGTTGATTGTGATTGGGAAATTCAGAACTAACCAATCAAAACAGTAATATAAAATAATATATACAAGGAGTGTTTTTGTGTTTGCAAGCACATTAACCTTCTCTTATTAGTGTTTGGTGAAATCCTCAAAATTATAAATATAGCCTTACAGTGTGAAAAAGGCACAATCATTGCACAGTTCAACAGAAGAAGGAATTGCGAGTTTAGCACACAAGGGAACAAGTCTCAGTGTTACGTAGTATTGGGTATGGCAAAATCCTGTAGTTTCAGGGAAACTGAAGGTGCTGTGTTTGATTAGTAACTATTAACACACCCAAACGGTTAGGTGAGGCTCAGTGGTGATTCACCTAGTTGTACTTGTCCTTCTTGCCTGACGTGAGCTGAGGTTCATTGAAAGATGTGTATGAAGGATCAATGACAAGTAAAAGACATCTTGAGAAGACTGTTCTATAAATACAATGAGAGCTATCTGAGATAATGAAAAGAGTGACACACAGGTGAAAAAAATGACAGCTGAAGACATAAAGGCAGAGCAGACAATCACAATGGAAACAAAGGAAGAGAAAGTAAAACTAAAACAAGTCACACACAAAAAAGAGAAAATGAAAAGGAGACATCCAAGACAAAACAACACTGAGTACTTCAGGACCAGAGGTGGCAAAAGTACAGTCTGTACTTAAGTAGAAGTACAGGTACTTGTTTTAAAATATATGATTGGTAAAAGTTAAAGTATTGAATCAACTTCTTTACTGAAGTAAAAGTGGAAAAGTACAGGGTTTTAAATATATTTAAAGTTTAAAAAGTAAAAAGTAGCTCTTTGAGGACATTTCTATCAGCTACTTTTTTGCCAATGTAATTGAAGCTTGTGCTATATTAATGTAATACAATTATATTCACGAGAATATAAATGGTAAATGGTAAATGGCCTGTATTTGTATAGCGCTTTACTTAGGCTACGTTCACACTGCAGGTCTTAATGCTCAATTCCAATTTTTTGATCAAATGTGATTTTTTTGTCTGCTTCTTCACACTACAAATAAAATGTGACAGCAAACGTGCTCCTGTGTAAACGCTCAAAGCGGCCCGCATGCGCAAAAGAAGACGTCACACACAACGCGTTCTGTTTAGACCCAGACCAAACAGTATTGTTTGACTGATGGCCCTAAATATAAAGACTTGTTTCAGACTTTACATTTCCCAATTTTGTGTTAAGTTATAAAGTTATTTTGTTATTTACATATGGCCTAATAATGATCCTTATTGCTGTTTTAGAGAGGAGCGGTGCTTCAAAGGATAGTTGCAGATTTCTGTCAGAATCTGCAGATTATACAGTACAAATAAAATGTTCACGTTTCTCCAACGTTTTCTTCCCAACAGTTTCACTAACATCTACACTGGATGGCCAGGAAGCGTTCACGATGTCTTCTCGGGTGCTTCTCGGGCGCTGATAATTGGTGTCTGTCATGTGTCAGTGACGTAAAAGACGGATTTAATGCGACATGACCGTTCAAACAGCAGTCGCTTTCTAAAACATCAGAGATGTATCGGATTCAGTACCACATACGAAAGTGACCCAGATCGGATTTGAAAATATCAGATTTGTGCCGTTCACACTGTCATACCATGATTGGATATGGGTCGCATAGGGTCAAAAAAGTCGGATTTGATGCGCTTTCGCCTGCAGTGTGAACGTAGCCTTAGTCCCTAAGGACCCCAAAGCACAACCTGTCATCCACCCATTCACACACACATTCACACACTGGTGATGGCAAGCTACATTGTAGCCACAGCCGCCCTGGGGCGCACTGACAGAGGCGAACGAATATAAAATATTTTTTAAGTCTAGGTTGTAATTTTAATGAATGAATTTACCTTGAATCAGTAAAATGAGAAAAAAAAAGTGTGTTTTAAGTTGTCTCAGTTGATTTCCATCCTCTACACTGACTGTATATGGGTCATATCATTATACTAGACCATATAATGCTGGTGTAAAGGTGGAATTCAGTGTATGAACCTAAAGATCATTAGCTAAACTTCATATTAATCTTTACTACTGATAGGTTTGTAGCTTAAACCTATTCGCTGGAACGTTGAAGACAATGTAATTACCAGTGTTGGGTAAGTTGCTTTAAATTAGTAACTTAGTTACATTACTAGTTACTTCTATGAAAAGTAACTCAGTTACTTCAAGTTACTCGTTACTTTCAGAGTAACTAATTACTAGGGAAAGTAACTTTGGTTTTAATCAGAATTCTCTTGTTAATGTGTTGCTTCCGTAACTGGATACCCAGCAAGATTGCCACTCTTCTAGCTTGCTTACTTGCCACAAGTGCACTGTGCCACCTACCAATAGAAGGTGGCACAGTGCCTTGCCTCCACTTGCCTCCACTTTTCCTTCATCCACCTGCTGGCTTCCACCACTTGCTAATGTTATTGAATCTGTGGAAGCTCCGCGATAGCCACCACACGAAGTAACGAATAATGAGCCTTTCTAAATCCCAGTAACGAATAACACGTTCCCGGTTTTGGCATAATAACTAGTTACCGTGCTCGTTACCACAATAATAACGTAGTTACTGTAACGCGTTACTTAATAACGCGTTAGTCCCAACACTGGTAATTACACAGCAAGCAACACACGAGTAGGCAAAGTTCTTTATGTTTCTTGTGCACTGGAGAGAACTGGACAAACGCTATCCCTTCGCTTGACCCCAGTTTCTCTCGTCCGCTCCCCCGTAACACTGCTCTTTTATTGAGGTTACATGAATATACATAGGTTCATTAACATACATACACACAAAGAGTACCTTGCCTGTGCGTTTTGTAAGTATGTGTGTGTATGTGTGTGTATGTGTGTGGTCAGAGTGTGACCCCATAAATGACTTCCCTACACCTGCTGGTCTGGAAGTCCAGCAGTTCATCTAAACAAAAGGCACTTAGACTAAAACAGACATAGACAGTTTATCCTATCATAAAATAATAAAAGAAGGAAGGTACGACCTCTCCCATGCTCCCAGGATGTGGGTGTGAATGCCAGAGCACTCTGGAATGCACACAAAGCCTTTGCAGACTATTAAGGATCAAACCTCTAACTACATGACATTGATTATAAAACTCTAAGCATATATGAGTAGATATTTCTAAGCATAAATGACAATCAACAATACAAATCTAACAACTACTGTTAATATAACCTACCACTGACCATGAACATCACAACCATGACACCAGTCCAACACACTGTTCTTTATTTTAAATCCATCACAGTACAGAAAAGGGACCTGTTTATCCTGCGCTAAACGGCGAGGTTTTTCATGCAAACATTAAATAAGACAAAGTCACTATACCTTTGTTTGTTATGCAGGATGCTTCACAATATTTAAAAATAGCTTAAGTTTCCAGTTTATCAAACACCACTGAGCAGTCCTTACCTTTAAATAAAAACTCTAATCGCCCTCTCCTGGCCTGTCTTTCCTATCCTTGTCCCTCTCTGAGTGAAGTTAGCTTTCATTATTTAATCTCCCTGTGAAATACAGCAGCTGCACCATTAACTAGCAACACACTGTGCAACAAAATGCACATACAGTAAAGTCTGCTGATATTTGTAGAGCTGTAAAAACATTGCACTTGAAATTACCCACCACTTTAAAAATGTTCATCCCCTTATCCTAATTGTCCTTTATAGGGTTCTGTATGGTAAAAGGTAGAGAGCACTTCATCTGGCAGGATCAATTCTGTGGAAAGCACCTCAACATCAACTGCCAGTCTGGCTGGGCTTACAGTACATCATGTTAATGCATGTGTGCAAATATTGTACAAACATTGCCTACCCAATTCCTGTACTTCTTTTTCCCTTCAGATGCTGAGGACGACGTGCAAAGAGTATACTTCTACAGCACCAAGAATGCATCAAGTAAATAGTAAAGGAGAATGACATACTAACAATGGAATGCTTAGTTTTATTTAGAAGAACTGTTTTTTGCACTCTTATAATTATGTAAACTCTTCTGCACAAAAAACATGTTTGTCTGGTTCATAACTCTTGCTCATAGTAATTTTACTTGTACTAAATATGTGTGCTTATTACTTTGTTATATATCCCTCCACAGCAAATGTGATATATTGCTATATTCAGCAATATATCACATTTGTAACGGGTATTTCTTGTTGTGTCAGAGACTTTAGCATTGAAATGTAGATTACACTTGAGAAATGCAACAACACAAATGAATGTTTTTAAAAAGTAATAAAGTTTGCATGTAAACAGCAGCAGATATGGTTGTGTGTGAAATTAGTGGATTGACCTTGAAATTCCATAGCCAGTCTTGTTAACCTTTGCAGAACAGAAGAAGAAGCAGATATCAATCTGGGTGTGTTTTTTGTTCATGCAAACTTTAGTGACTAAAATTTGCATTTTTTTTTAATCTCAACAAATAAGGGTGTGATTATGAGAGCTTAGTAGAAAGCTACAGAGGCACTAAGTAAATCTAGCTACCAGCTGGAGTGTATCAGTAATTACTGTATGTAATGTCAGAATTAATTTGACTTGGATACTTTCCATAACCATGAGGGGCAGTCATATATGGAGCTTCACTGGTAAGTTAAATTTTCTTAAACTGTCTATAAAAAAAGGTAAAATGACAATAGATGGGATTTAATGCACACATCACTAAAACAATTCAACTAAATAATTCAGTTGTTTAAATATTTTCATTCTCTATATGTTAACAGGCATTTCCATCATGTTAATATTAACATCTGGAGCACTGGCAGGTAACACTTTTCCCCTATGCTCATCACATTTAAGTCCAATTTCAGTAATTACAAACTTAGCATATGGTGGCAACTGGAAACAAAGAATATTAAAAAGCTGATTTCAATGACAACCAATAGATTGTACCAAGAGAATCACAAATCAAATTAAAACACAAAGCACAGCTAAGTGCTGGAGCAAGTTACCTTCAAACCAACATGAAACTGTCTCGGTGCATGGCAGTTGAGATCAATAAGATGAAGCTGAATGAAAATCCATGTTTATTTATTTATTTGTTTTTAACATAAGGGCAAATTAATCCTGATAAATCTGACAGCTCAGAACGAATGCATGGTTCTAGAAAAGGCCTACAAACCATTCCACTGTTGGAGTCAGACTGATATCAGTGATGATACTTCAGCAGGTCTGGCAGTGCTCAGGTCTGAGTGTGTCCACTGATACTGAAGTTAAGTTTCTACAGTGTGTAGTTAATTAAAGTTAATTCAAGACTGTAGAAGGAAGAGCCATTACTTTTCACACAGAGAGTGTTCTCTTAATACAGGGGTGTCAAACTCAATTGCACAGGGGGCCAAACCTCAAGGCACACTTTAGGTCGCAGGCCAAACAAGATAAACATTTATTGAACACACTAAAACAATGTTTTGTAAACATAAATATGAATACAGACAGGAATATAATTCCAGAATAAATAAACTTAAAAAAATAAACTTTAACTTTAAATATTTTGATCTCCATAAAAATATATCCTGTCAAAATTATGCAAGTTAGAAATATGAACATGCAGCCAAAAACCCCAGAAAAAATAAATGAAAGCATACACAAGGTTGGAGTCGCATGTAGACGGAGCTGGGGCATTGCTTCAGGAATGGAACTAATAAACTCTGCGGGCCATTCAGTGTCGTACTTTCCCTTGAGTGTCCCATTAGAATGCAGCTCCATCTGAATCTGTACAGGTGCAGTTTCCACGTCAACTGTAAATGGGTTGTGAAGCAGCTCGAAATTCTCATTTTGTGCTTCAAAGTCACCAAAGAGCTGGGCGAACTCAGTGCGCTCAGTTTATTAGCAAAGTGCGCATTTGGGAACACTGTTGCGCTGACTTGGTTCAACATTACTTGGTAACAGGGAAAGTGAGGCAGGTTGCACTGGTGCATTTGTGACAGCTTCACTTGAAATGCCTTCATCGCATCACACATGCCATGTCCATGAACTGACAGATTTCCTTGCTGAGCTCAAAAACTATTGAGAATTTTTCCCCAACTCAGCCAACGGACCTCTGTATGATAAGGAATGTCGGCAAACTCTGAATCTATTTCCCACATAAAAGACTGAAATTGACGGTGATTTAAACCTTTAGTTCAGATAAAATTTACGGTTTGCGTCACGGTGATCATTACATGCTCCATTTTTTTTTTATTTCACCACACAACACCGGCGCTCCATCTGTTTAAGTCCAACAAGTTTGTCCCAGGGCAGTTTCATGTCGGTTACACTTTGACATACGTTTCTGCTCAGGCTCACATTTGCCAAAATCTGCGTTTTGTCTGGACACAAGACGTCGCACATCTTCATCATGCAGCTCAGAAACTCTCCCTCGGTAAATGGCCGGGCTGATTTGGCTGTCTCCTCTGCTACAATAAAACTTGTTTTCACAAATGCTTCACTTTGTGATTTTGCTCTGGTGGAAAAAGTCTGCTGAAATGTTAGATTCTTCTTTAGCTCTTCTACTTTCTGTAGTTTCTACTCTGCATTTAAGTTTTTCAGCTTATCCTGATGTTTTGTCTCGTAGTGCCGTCTTAAATTAAATTCCTTAATTACAGCCACATTAGCTCCACTAATAAGACACACGGGTTTACCGGCAATGTCTGTAAACATATATTCAGTGTCCCGCCGCCGGTGATGAAAGGCTCTGTTTTCAGGATCAACTTTTCTCTTCACCATTGTGAGCGGCTAGCTTCGCAATAACAGAAGTTTGACTTGACGCGGGAATGTTCCCAGTTAGCCTAGCGTTCTGCAAGGAGGCTGCAGCGCTGCATTATGGGATCTGTAGTTTTTGTGTTATTAGCGCCTCATATCGCTGGGCCATGCATAACAATAATAATAAATCTATATAAAATGATCTCGCGGGCCAGATAAAATTGTCCGCCGGGCCAGATGTGGCCCGCAGGCCTTGACTTTGACACGTGTCTTAATAAATGAAATTAACTAACTAAATTGCTTTTTGCATTTACTTGTCATCTATGTCTGTTATTAGAATTTGTTTGATGACACAACACATATAATTTAGATTATTATACAAAAATTATGAAATCAGGAGACAAATACTTT
The DNA here is from genome assembly GCF_001858045.2 of Oreochromis niloticus. Classification (NCBI taxonomy): domain Eukaryota; kingdom Metazoa; phylum Chordata; class Actinopteri; order Cichliformes; family Cichlidae; genus Oreochromis; species Oreochromis niloticus. The sequence goes on from NC_031967.2 coordinate 27,920,437, forward strand.
TCACACCATTATAAGTTGTGTTCGACTTGTGTTTGTGGTACACATAATTTGAGCCATCAACTCAAATTATTTAGTCACTTGTTCTGATAACCTCTCCACTTTTCATTTAAAATAAATTAACTTTCCTAGAAGAAATGATCACAGACACATCAGGTGCAAACTAGGAGCTGCTATTGTGACTGTACATTCAGTGCAATATGCAGTAAATTGCCTGTTGCAAACCTCCAAAAATGCAAATATAAGAACTCTGAATTTGACACTCGACATGGATATATATTTTATTTTATGCTCAATTCCAGAAGAAAATAACAATATTGCCCTCTGTTTTGATTAATAGTTACATTTTTTTTTCATTCAGGTCAACTTCTTTACAACCTGGCACTGAAAAAAACAGCTGTCCAGTCTTCAACCAGTGGCCCCTTGGGTACTGCTGGTAGAGCAGTTGATGGAAACAGAGATGCAAGCTATCAAAGAGGGTCTTGCACACTTACTAATGGACAATCTAATCCCTGGTGGAGAGTAGACCTGGTAAATGTGTATACAATTGGAGCTGTAATGATAACCAATAGAGATGAAATGGAAAACAGGCTGGATGGTGCAGAAATCTGGATTGGAAATTCAACAACAATCATTAACTCTAAAAGCATCAGGTGAAAGAGTTTGAGATATGTCCATAAGTCAGTAATCATCATATCAGTAAGACTTATTTATTTTTATTCTTATACTTTTTCTATTTGACTGTTTCATATACAGGTGTGCTGTCATCTCTCACATTCCCAAGGGACAAGCATTTTACTTTCCATGTAACTCTGTGAAGGGACGCTACGTCACTGTGTTCCTACCAGGAAGTGCGAAGGCCCTAAATCTCTGTGAGGTTGAAGTGTACTACGGTAAACACCTTTAATTCTGATGCTGATACAGAAGACTGTAATTCACTGAGTCAAAGGACAAATAACGGCTTTCGTGTCAGGGTGTTTTTGATTACTGAAAAAACTTAATGATGCTTCAATCCTTTTATTTTTTTTTATTTTTTTTTTTTTTATGTCAATAAGGGGTGTGACAGGCCAACCAAAATAAATTATTGTCTTCTTGGTTTTCCTTCAAGGATACCCATTACCCAATGTGGCACTCAAAGGAGAACCTACCCAGTCATCTACACTCTCTTTTGCCACGGCGTCCAAAGCCGTCGATGGCAGACGGAACTCGTTCTATAGCAATGGGTTCTGTAGCCACACCGCTGAAGACGAGACCAACCCCTGGTGGAGGGTGGACCTGCAGCGAAGCTTTACAGTCACTGCTGTAAAAGTCACCAACAGAGGAGACTGCTGTGCTGAAAGACTGGATGGAGCTGAGATCAGAATAGGAAACTCACTGGAGAACAATGGAAACAATAATCCCAGGTGATGATGACTTTATATAAGTCAACATTCATCATGATTTTTGTTTGTTTGATTTATTTTAGAATGAAAATAAAACAAACAAACAAATGTTTCAGAGATTAGAGTCTACATATTATCCACCACATGCTGATTGTTGTTCTTCTAGTTCAGGACTCCATGTTACCTCTGTTAAGAAATAAATAGATATTTTTTAATGCGTATCTGCTCATTAGATTGTTTTATGAGAGGCCCAGACTTGACTAGGTCACAGGCTGACCAGAAACTGCATGTTTTTTGCAGAATATGAGGAGCAGACAGAGTGAAACTAAGTTTAGAAAGGTTGCCCTGGCAACAGACCTTAGAAAGGGGACGTTATTGCAAGCTGCACAGGAAGTTTTAGTGCACAGGCATATTAATAAATAAAAGAAATATAAAATGTTTTGACCACTATGAGTCGGGTTTTCTCTGTTCTATCATGGGGACAAAAGAATTGGGGTTTAATACCTCCTTAACATGAACTCCACAATACTAACATAATGCTGCCCCCACACTTTCTGCTGCCAGGTGTGCTTCCATCTCACATATCAATGCGGGTAAAACCTACACATACCAGTGTGATGGAGGCAGCATGGAGGGTCGCTTTGTGAACGTGTTTCTTCCTGGACAGAAGAAGACTCTCACCCTGTGTGAAGTGGAGGTGTATGCTGCCCCAGCAGGTAGAGCTATAAGTGACTGGATCTGATCTACTGAAAGACATCTACCTGATACTGATTCATGTCTGTTTTTTCCTTTCAACAATTTAGTGGAGCCACTTCAAAACGTTGCCTTAAACAGAGAAACAGTGCAGTCATCCGTTAGTGCAGCATATGGGCCTTCAAAAGGTGTCGATGGATGCAGAAATGGAAACTTGGTGGCAGAATGCTGTACACATACTTTAGAAGACCTGGGTCCCTGGTGGAGAGTAGACTTGCTGGCTGTCTATAAAGTCAGTGCTGTCACCATCATCAACAGACAAGATGGTTATACAGAAAGGATTCTTGGGGCACAGATCTTGATTGGGAACTCGCTGGAACAAAATGGTACACAAAACCCCAGGTGAGACATGATTTCTGAACATTTCTCCATAATCATTAGGTAAAAAAAATTTCTGTACAACAAACTAATGTCTGAACATAGTTTTAAATTCTGATCTATCTTTTTCTTTGTTTTTTCTCTAAATCCATCAGTTGTGGCATGATCAAATCATTAGCAGGTACACCAACATACACATTCCAGTGTAATGAAATGGAAGGTCGCTACATCAATGTGATCATACCAGGAATTAAGAGATATATGACCCTGTGTGAAGTGGAAGTGTTTGCTTCTCTATGTGGTAGGGTCTTGGGATGTTATTTCTGGAAGTTATTTGGTTATTGTGTGTGCCGAAATTATGGTAACATTTTTACTGTTGTTATGCTTTTTTTCTTATATTTTATATTTGCTGACCTTTTAGCTTTCTATGTACAATTTTACTACAGAACATTGCAATTTAACATGTTAAACTAAAAGGAAAACAATAAAAAACAAATATGGTTTCTAATAAAAATACTTCCCTGCAGTGCCAGACGTTGTCATTCCTCCACCTCCTCCCACACCTCCTCCGCCTGTGAGTTTGCAGCTTGGTGGCAGGAACGTGACGGTGGTGGGAGAGAGGCTCTGCTGGTCTGATGCTCTGATGTACTGTAGACGTTATTACTGGGACCTGCTCAGCCTTCACAGCCAACAGGAGCAAAGCGAGTTGGAGCAGCTGCTGGGCCTCATTCCTTTCTCCCTCACAGACCACGTCTGGCTGGGACTGCGCAGGTACTGATAGCTATAAATACATTTAGTTGATGTACATCTACAGATCAGTGAATCAGCATGACATAATATATGGTGCAGCTCTCCAATCGCAAGTGTAATAAAAAAAAAATCTATTAAAGAACTAGAAATAAATGTCAGATGACCCCAAAGAAATAGAAGAAACAACCAAATCAAATAACAAAATCAAAACAAGAAAAGCTAGAAAGAAATGTGAACAATGTATCAAGAAAATGAAAATAACTACCAATGGTTCAAGGAAGAAATTATCTCTGATAACAATTAAAATTTTATTATATAGCACCAAATCACAACAATAGTTGCCTCAAGGCGCTTTTTATTGTAAAGTAGACCCTACAATAATACGTACAAAGAAAAACCCAACAATCATATGACCCCCTATGAGCAAGCACTTTGGCTCAGGGAGGGACGGCTATCTGCTGCGACCGGTTGGGGTGAGAGAAGGAAGACAGGATGAAGACATGCTGTGGAAGAGAGACAGCGATTAATAACAAGTGTGATTCAATGCAGAGAGGTCTATTAACACATAGTGAGTGAGAAAGGTGACTGAAGAAGAAATACTCAATGCATCATGGGAAGCCTACGTCTATTACAGCATAGCTAAGGGAGGATTCAGGGTCACCTGATCCAGCCCTAACTATATGCTTTAGCAAAAAGGAAAGTTTTAAGTCTAATCTTAAAAGTAGAGATAGTGTCTGTCTCCCGAATCCAAACTGGAAGCTGGTTCCACAGAAGAGGGGCCTGAAAACTGAAGGCTCTCCCTCCCATTCTACTTTTAAATGACCTAGGAACAACAAGTAGGCCTGCAGTACGAGAGCGAAGTGCTCTAATGGGGCGATATGGAACTGCAAATCTATAAGTCAGATGCTTCGTGTTGTTGTGTTTTCTCATTTGCACTGCTGCCTTTCCCAGACAACAGCAAACCTGCTCTAACATAAGGGTGGCAGTTATTTAATCCACATTATTTAATCCACAAAAATTTGGAAAGAATTTTCTATTGGTTGATTTGTACACTTAAGGAAAAATGATAAAATTCCTCTTTTTTTTGTAGTGAAATTCTTCTTATTTTCTTTTTTACTCCGTCTGGACTGAAAAGTTATACCGGAAAGGCCAGCCTTGAGCTTGCAGAATCAGTCAACAAAATGTTTTTAGTGTCTGCCTGACCATAGATATTAGTAATATATGTTGTTATTTTGAACATAATTATCAATCATGTAGCTTTTGTGTAACTCAATGTAAACAGGTGCTGCCTATGCTCCATCAATTGCAGTTTTTCCATTCAGTTTAAATCTGTTCACATATTTTTCTCTGTCTAACAGATCCCTCAGAGGAGACGAGTGGTTCTGGATGTCCGGATATTCCATGAATTTCTTAAATTGGCCACAAGATTTTGTTCCTGACAGCTACTCCAGCACCTGTGGAGGCGTGGCCAGCACAGAGAACTTCCTCTGGCAGGACCAGCCCTGTGAGGAGAACCTCAACTTCATCTGCCAATCAGGTTTTACTTACACCATGTTAAGGCTTGTGTGCAATTATTATGCATTACTTTGATTTAACTGTAACTCATTATCTTTCAGGTGCTGATGATGCTGTGCAGAGAGTTTATTTCTCCAGCACCAAGGATCCAACAAGTCCATAGTAAAGGAGATGACACAGTATAAACTGTGATGCATGGTTTTTGTTAGAAATAGTTACGACTTAAAACCTTTTTGTACTCCTTTAAATTCTGGCAAAAATTCAGTAAATGCATAAAACACTGTTTACAAACACTATACAAACACTGCTGTATGGTTTGTAGTATTGCTTATGGGAATTATTATATTTATATTTATAAAAAGCACGTGAGCTTATTCCTTTGCATTATATATAGCAATAAATGCCTGCAATAACTAGGTCTTAAGTTATAGTATAGTACACTATAGTATCTGTAGTATAGACCAAAGTGATGAACTTACTCTTATTTTCTCTT